>NC_048565.1:45903875-46086375 GCF_013265735.2 Oncorhynchus mykiss | reverse complement strand
TGGGTGACCAGTCCTCTTCTGGCTGTGCCAGGTGGAGATTATAAGGGTACATAGCCATTAAGGCCAGATTGGTCTTCAGTATGTTGAAATGTTCATAGATGACCAGCTGGGTCAAATAATAATCACAGTGGTTGTAGAGAGGTTGCAACAGTTCAGTACCTCAGGAGTAAATGTCAGTTGGCTTGTCATAGCCAAGCATTCAGCAGTGGTGTTAAGTACTTAGGTTTTTTGGGGGGTATACTATTTATATTTTTGACAACTTTTACTTCACTACATTCCTAAAGAAAATAATGTACTTTTTTCTCCATATATTTTCCCTGACACCCAAAAGTACTCATTACATTTTGACAGGAAAATTATCCAATTTACGCAAGAGAAGATCCCTGCTCATCCCTACTGCGTCCGATCTGGCGGTCTCACTAAATACATGCTTCATTTGTAAATTATGTCAGTGTCGGAGTGTGCCCAAGGCTATCTGTCTGCTTTGCTTACTATAAGGAATTTGATACTTAAGTATATTTAAAACCAATAATTTTAGACTTTTACTCAATTATTATTTTAATGAGTGACTTTCACTTTTACTTGAGTCATTTTATATTAAGGTACCTTTACCTTTACTCAAGTATGACGTTTGAATACTTTTCCACCACTGGCATTCAGAGGTTGAGACAGCAGATATGGTCGAGATATGGAGAGTGAGAGAGTCTAAAACACCATGTTTTTACAAGCGCTGTTTGCTTTTTGGCAAACCAGGTTTCCATCCAACCTTTTTATGTGAGTAAAGTACATGTTGGGGGAAAAAAAATGTAATGACAGGCCTGATGGAAACAGCAAATTTGTCTGTAAACTTTTTATATCTCGACAAAACAAAATACGCTAGACAAGAGGTGGGGGATCTTTTTGTGTCTAAAATGTATTATGTGAGAAATGGCAGTGGAAATGTTTTTATATGCAAATATTGATACAATAACCATCATATTGGAGTCACGTAATGATCTTTTGTGATCCTCCCACTACGAGTCAGGAAAGCATGCAATTTATTAGTTAGGCTACATAAAATAAAAATTATTCAAATTTATTTTGCCTTTATTTAACAAAGTAGGCCAGTTGAGAACAAGTTCTCATTTACAACTGCGACCTGGCCAAGATAAAGCAAAGCAATGCGACACAAACAACAACACAGAGTTACACATGGAAAAACAAACTTACAGTCAATAACGCAATAGAAAAATCTATATACAGTGTGTGCAAATGAGGTAAGATTAGGGAGGTAAGGCAATAAATAGGCCATAATGGCGAAGTAATTACAATTTAGCAATTAAACACTGGAGTGATAGATGTGCAGAAGATGAATGTGAAAGTAGAGATACTGGGGTGCAATGGAGCAAAAAAACAATATGGGGATGAGGTAGTTGGATGAGCTATTTACAGATGGGCTATGTACAGGTGCAATGATCTGTGAGCTGCTCTGACAGCTGATGCTTAAAGTTAGTGAGTCTCCAGCTTCAGTGATTTTTGCAATTCATTCCAATCATTGGCAGCAGAGAACTGAAAGGAAAGGCGCCAAAGGAGTAATAGGCTTTGGGGGTAACCAGTGAAATATACCTGCTGGAGCGCATGCTACGGGTGGGTGCTGCTATGGTGAACAGTGGGCTGAGATAAGGCGGGGCTTTACCTAGCAGACTTATAGATGACCTGGAGCCAGTGGGTTTGGCGACGAATATGAAGCGAGGGTCAGCCAACGAGAGCATACAGGTCTCAGTAGTGGGTAGTATATGGGGCTTTGGTGACAAAACGGATGGCACTGTGATAGACTGCATCCAATTTGCTGAGTAGAGTGTTTCAGGGGCTATTTTGTAAATGACATCGCCGAAGTCAAGGATCGGTAGGATAGTCAGTTTTACAAGGTATGTTTGGCAGCATGAGTGAAGGATGCTTTGTTGTGAAATAGGAAGCCGATTCTAGATTTCATTTTGGATTGGAGACCGATGAAAGTTATGAACTTCACTGGGTGGTGAAAGTGCACGGTGATGAGCTTGATGCTCATTTCCAATACCTATCGGGGGTCTTAATTCTGTTGACATGATAATTGATGCTTGTCTGCCGTTTGACAAATGAAAATAATATCTCGCTCTTTTGTCCATAATAATCTTATCATGTAGTAGGCTATACCCACACTGTATCTGCGAGTGCGAGCTGTTGGCTAGAGCGCCCATGCACTTGCCAGAATGGGACGTTCGCAATGTTACACCAACATTTTTGTGACAAAACCATCAGTAGAGTTGCAAATGCGATGGAAATGTTTTACTCGCCACTCCGTCATTTGGCACGGCCATTTATTGGCCACTTGCCAATTGGATGGAAACGTCTGTGGTGGGAAAATGTACATATTGTTTTTAAGACTGTTTGAATATTGGCATTTAAAATCTGTCCCCAATTGGATGGAAACCTAGCTATAGATGCAGATAAAACCAGTTGTGCATGCAAATGTGTATATACTGTAAGAGCTTGATGTTACTGTTTAACTTATTGTTTTCTCAACATCTACTGCATGTCCATCGATCTTTTGACTCATTCCATGCAACATTAACGCTCCTTCAATGCATAGCTGTGGGAAATAGGGGTGCCGAGGGTGCTGCAGCACCCCCTGAAAAAGCTGGGGGGAAAAAAATTGATTAATTAAAATATACACTACCAATGAAAAGTTTGGACACCTACTCATTCAAGGGTTTTTCTTTATTTGTACTATTTTCTACATTGTAGAATAATAGTGAAGACATCAAAACTAACACATATGGAATCATGTAGTAACTAAAATAGTGTTAAACAAATCAAAATATATTTTAGATTCTTCAAAGTAGCCACCCTTTGCATTGACAGCTTTGCATACTCTTGGCATTCTCTTAACCAGCTTCACCTGGAATGCTTTTCCAGCAATCTTGAAGGAGTTCCCACATATGCTGTGCACTTGTTGGCTGCTTTTCCTTCACTCTGCGGTCCAACTCATCCCAAACCATCTCAATTGGGTTGAGATCGGGTGATTGTGGAGGCCAGGTCATCTGATTCAGCACTCCATCACATTTTTGCAAAAAACTCAAATCTCTTTTTGCCTTGTTATTATGGGGTATTGTGTGTAGATTGATAAGGGGAAAAACAACAACAATTGAATCAATTTTAGAATAAGGCTGTAAAATAACAAAATGTGGAAAAAGAAGTCAAAGGGTCTGAATACTTTCTGAGTGCACTGTAAGTATTTTCTTTTTTTGTGGCAGGTATCCTAGTTGTTAAGAGTGTTTGCCTAGTAAAAGAAAGGTCGCTGGTTGGAATCCCAAAGCCGATTAGGTGAAAAATCTGTTGATTTGCCCTTGATTTGCCCACGTAACCCCAATTGCTACTGTACGTTTCTCTGGATAAGAGAGTCTGCTAAGTGACTCAAATGTAATGATCAGCTCGTCAAAAATTGAAGGATGCAAACTTGAAACCACTTTTCATGACAATTTAGCCCACGGCGTAAAGCTCCTGGACAGCAGTAGTTGAGTAGCCTGATTATCCATTCCATATTGTCCATTTTACTTTGACCTGTCCTGTTTTTAGGATCTGTTTTTTGTCAACTTGTCGGCAATGTTTATTTTTTAATTTTTTATTGGGCACCATTTATGTTAGACACATCATGCCGATTTCAGATCAAATAGCCTGTCTCATTACATTGTCGTACATTTTTATCTCCAGCCTGTAGGCCACAGAAAAGGCCGCATACTCTTTCTACCATATTTGATATCTGCTATGATTTATGTCAGATTATTTGTTGTTGTTGGCGGAACGTTGGAGAGTGGCAGTGATGCAGTTGTCCAACAGCACCATGGAGACGCATGCTGGGAATGGACAAGCAACATTTCTTGCGCCCCTGCCTTTGACAAAGTGGCCACTGTGTATTACACGGCGGCATCAGCACTCACTTAAAAAGCCCATATGCCACAGGTTGAGAGAAATTGTCATTGTTTTTGGGCAGAATTATGTGAGGTTTTTATGTGTTGTTGAAGGTGTGTCTTGATCAGTTTAGCTCAGAAATTGCCGCCGTAGGCATAATCCTGCCTAATGAGCGGACAGGCCTTGCCTGTATTAGTGGACGGATACAGCAGTCTGTAACACCAGAAGAAATGTTTTTCTCCCAAATTTGCAGCACTCCCACCCCCAAACATCTTCCCGTGGCTATGTATTGTTACATAAAGTGTTATCACATCAATGTTATTTATTTTGTGTAAGGCTGTAATTACCTATCAGCAATGTTAAGCACCGAACATGAAGCACTCAATAAATCCTGTGAATATTTATTTGTTTTCAGGTTTGTGTTGGTTGTCAAGCCTTTGCTGAATTTAGTTTGCAGCCTTTTTGTGACTTTGATATGATTAGGATCTTCATTAGCTGTCGCCATTGGCGTCGGCTAGTCTTACTGGCGTCCGACACATAAGGAAAAAGACATTACAGACAAAATAATACAATTTACATACATTTAAAAACATGAATGTGTGTGTTTGCACGCGTGTGCGTGCCTGCATCTATTAGTTAGCCCATATGCCACTGGTTGAGAGAGATTGTCATTGTTTTTGGTCAGAATTAAGTGAGGTTTGTATGTGTTGTTGAAGGTGCGTCTTGGTAAGTTTAGCTCAGAAAATGCCACCCTCTTCAGTCTGCCGCATTATCCTGCCTAATGAGCGGACAGGCCTTACCTGTATTAGTGGACGGATACAGCATAAATGTCAGTACATACACACAACTTTCAGGTGAGAACAATCTATTTTTTTGTTTAGAGGAAACAAACATTTCTGTATATATACAGTTGAAGTCGGAAGTTTACATACACCTTAGCTAAATACATTTAAACTCAGTTTTTCACAATCCCTGACATTTAATCCTAGTAAAAGTGCCCTGTCTTTGGTCAGTTTGGATCACCACTTTATTTTAAGGATGTGAAATGTCAGAATAATACTAGAGAGAATGATTTATTTGAGCTTTTATTTCTTTCGTCACATTCCCAGTGGGTCAGAGGTTTACATACACTCAGTTAGTATTTGGTAGCATTGCCTTTAAATTGTTTAACGGGTCAAGTGTTTTGGGTAGCCTTCCACGAGCTTCCCACAATAAGTTGGGTAAATTTTGGCCCATTCCTCCTGACAGCTGGTGTAACTGAGTCAGGTTTGTAGGCCTCCTTGCTCGCACATGTTTTTTCAGTTCTGCCCACAACTTTTCTATCGGATTGAGGTCAGGGCTTTGTGATGGCCACTCCAATACCTTGACTTCGTTGTCCTTAAGCCATTTTGCCACAACTTTGGAAGTATGCTTGGGGTCATTGTCCATTTGGAAGACCCAAGCTTTAACTTCCTGACTGATGTCTTGAGATGTTGCTTCAATATATCCACATCATCTATTTTGTGAAGTGCACCAGTCCCTACTGCAGCAAAGCACCCCCATAACATGATGATGCCACCCCCGTGCGTCACGGTTGGGATGGTGTTCTTCGGCTTGCAAGCATCCCCCTTTTTCCTCCAAACATAACAATGGTCATTATGGCCAAACAGTTATATTTTTGTTTCGTCAGACCAGAGGACACATCTCCAAAAAGTAAGATCTTTGTCCCCATGTGCAGTTGCAAACCGTAGTCTGGCTTTTTTTTATGGCGGTTTGGGAGCAGTGGCTTCTTCCTTGCTGAGCGGCCTTTCAGGTTTGTCGATATAGGACTTGTTTTACTGTGGATATAGATACTTTGTAACTTTGTTTCCTCCAGCATCTTCACCAGGTCATTTGCTGTTGTTCTGGGATTGATTTGCACTTTTCGCACATAAGTACGCTCATCTCTAGGAGACAGTACGCGTCTCCTTCCTGAGCTGTATGACAGCTGCGTGTTTATACTTGCATAATATTGTTTGTACAGATGAATGTGGTACCTTCAGGAATTTGGAAATTGCTCCCAAGGATGAACCAGATTTGTGGAGGTCGTAACTTTTTTTTTCTGAGGTCTTGGCTGATTTCTTTTGATTTTCCCATGATGTCAATCAAAGAGGCACTGAGTTTGAAGGTAGGCCTTGAAATACATCTACAGGTACAACTCCAGCTGACTGAAATGATGTCAATTAGGCTACCAGAACTTCTGTAGCCATGACATCATTTTCTGGAATTTTCCAAGCTGTTTAAAGGCAGAGAATTTAGTGTATGTAAACTTCTGACCCACTGGAACTGTGATACAGTGAATAAGTGAAATAATGTCTGTAAACAATTGATGGAAAAATGACTTGTGTCATGCACAAAGTAGATGTCCTAACCGACATTACCGCTCAAAAGTTTTTGGTCACTTAGAAAACAGTTTGCAGCTGTGCTAACATAATTGCATAAGGGTTTTCTAATGATCAATTAGCCTTTTTACATGATAAACTTGGATTAGCTAACACAACGTGCCATTGGAACACAGGAGTTGCTGATAATGGGCCTCTGTAGATATTCCATTCAAAATCAGGCGCATCTAGCTACAATAGTAATTTACAAAATTAACAATGTCTACACTATTTCTGATCAATTTAATGCTATTTTAATGGAAAAAAAGTGTTTTTCTTTAAAAAACAAGGTCATTTCTAAGTGACCCCAAACAGTAGTATACATAGTCAAAAGTTTAGACAAACCTACTCATTCAAGGGATTTTCTTTATTTACTATATTGTGGAATAATAGTGAAGACATCAAAACTATGAAATAGCACATATGGAATCATGTAGCAACCAAAAAAAAGTGTTAAATCAGAAATGTTAAATTTGAGTCACCCTTTGCCTTGACAGCACACTCTTGGTATTCTCTCAACCAGCTTCATGAGCTTTTGTTGGCTGCTTTTCCTTCACTCTGCGGTCAAACTCATCCCAAACCATTTAAATTGTTGTTGAGTTGAGGTCAGGCGATTGTGGAGGCCAGGTCATCCGATGCAGCACACCATCACTCTCCTTCTTGGTCAAATAGCCCACACAAAGCCTATAGGTGTTTTGGGTCATTGTCCTGGTGAAAAACAAATGATAGTCCCACTAAGCCAAACCAGATGGGATGGTGTATCGCTGCAGAATGCTGTGGTAGCCATGCTGGTTAAGTGTGCTTTGAATTCAAAATAAATCACGAGTGTCACCAGGAAAGCACCCCCACACTTCCTCCTCCACCTTGGGAACCACACATGCGGAGATCATCCGTTCACCTTCTCTGCGTCTCACAAAGACAACGGTTGGAACCAAAAATCTCAAATTTGGACTCATCAAACCAAAGGACAGATTCCCGCTGGTCTAATGTCCATTGCTCATGTTTCTTCGCCCAAGCAAGTCTCTTCTTATTGGTGGTTTCTTTGCAGCAATTCAACCATGAAGGCCTCATTCACGCAGTCTCCTCTGAACAGTTGATATCAGGTCTGAAGGTAAGACCCAGATGCAGATTGTGTCAAAGTAACCATATTTATTACAACAACAGGCAAACGACAGGTCAAGGCAGGCAGGGGTTGATAATCCAGAGTGGTGGGGCAAAGGTACAGGACAGCAGTTAGGGTCAGGTCAGGCAGGCAGAGGTTGGTAATCCATAGGTGGGGTATGGGTACAGGACATCAGGCAGGCTCAGAGTCAGGACAGGCAAGGTTCAAAACCACGAGGGTGAGGAAAAAAAAGAGAGACTGAGGAAAAGCAGGCGCTGAGACAAAACCGCTGGTTGACTTGACAAACAAATCAAACTGGCACAGACAAACAGAAAACACAGGTATAAATACACAGGGGATAATGGGTAAGATGGGTGACACCTGGAGGGGGGTGGAAACAAGCACAAGGACAGGTGAAACAGATCAGTGTGTGACAATTGAGTTGTGTCTGTTACTTGCACTCTGTGAAGCATTTATTTAGACTGCAATTTCTGAGGCTGGTAAATTCTAATGAACTTATCCTCTGCAGCAAAGGTAACTCTGGGTCTTCCTTTCTTGTGGAGGAAAAGTAATTATGGACATTTGTTTTTCTGTGCTTATTTGAGCTGTTCTTGCCATAATATGTACTTGGTCTTTTACCAAATAGGGCTATCTTCTGTATACCACCCCTACCTTTTCACAACACAACTGATTGGCTCAAAGGCATTTAGGAAACAAATTCCCCAAATTAACTTTGAAGAAGGCACACCAATTAATTGAAATGCATTCCAGGTGACTACCTCATGAAGCTGGTTGAGAGAATGCCAAGAGTGTGCAAAGCTGTCATTAAGGCAAAGGGTGGCTACTTTGAAGAATCTCAAATACAAAATATATTTATATTTAAAATATAAATATATTTCTACAATGTAGGAAATAGTACAAATAAAGAAAAATCCTTGAATGAGTAGGTGTGTCCAAACTTTTGACTGGTAGTGTATATATATTTCCTTTGCTGAAAAATTACACTTGTTTTAAACCCCATGCTTTTGGGACTAGCAGAGCCTTCACTGTGGAGTTTACATGCAATACACATATTTAACAACAGAGGGAAACAATACTCAATATTGAAACAGACATTCAAATCAAGTTTATTCATACATTAAAGTGGCCAGCGCTATCATCTAGGAAAAGGTTAATGTATTGCTGTGGGGAAATTACAGAGGTGTTCTCTTTTTATCATTTGCTGAAACCGAAGGGCATTCTGAGGGCCTGGGAGGGTTATTTTAGAATTTCCCATAATATAACACAGTCTATTATTATTTTACTATTATTATTATTAGCTATGGATAGAATGCAAAAATGTCCTTATTAATATTTTGTTGCATTTTGCACTGAACAAACAAATCCTATTTATGATGTTTTATGTGGTGGGGTCTTCACCTTGCTGTTGAAAATAGATTCAATAGAATTGCATTAATTGCATTAGATATTGGAGGTAACTAAAGTTCATTTTGAAATTGATACTCTAATTAAGCAATAAGAATGAGGGGTGTGGTATATGGCCAATATGCCACGGCTGTTCTTAAAAGCACAACGCCATGCAGTTTGCCTGTAATAGCCATTAGTCGTGGTATATTGTCCATGTATCACAAATCCCCGAGATGCCTTATTGCTATTATAAACTGATTACCAACCTAATTAGGACAGTAAAATCACATTTTTTTTCACCAATGCATGGTCTACGGTCTGTTATAAACTGGGTGGTTCGTGAATGCTGATTGGCTGAAAGCCGTGGTATATCAGACTGTATACCACAGGTATGACAAAACATTTATTTTTACTGCTCTAATTACATTGGTAACCAGTTTATAATAGCAGTAAGGCACCTCAGGTTTATTATATATGCCCAATATACCATGGCTAAGGGCTGTATCCAGGCACTCTGCATTGCGTTGCCCTAAGAACAGCTCTTAGCCGTGGGTGTAGTACACCCTCTCGAGTTTTATTGCTTAAATATACCACCGTTTTCAGCCAATCAGCATTCAGTGCTCAGAACCACCTGATGTATAATAGGATTTAAGGAACTGAGGAAATAAATCACGTGACTGAGACTATGGGGACTGTTCATATTTGCACAAATATGTCAGTTTTCTTTTTTTTTAAAACTTTTTATAAATCATGTTTCATAAATGTTATTTTCTTTATAGATTATAATTGGTGCAGTTCGTTTTGCTTGGCCCGGTGCCCCGGGTGAGTGGTGATTTCCCTTAAGGACCAATGGAATGGTCTAATATCAGTTAACTCCGCTCCCTTGGGGAACCGGGCCATGCAAAAATAACTCTGCCAGCGGCTTTGACGATATCGTGCTCAGAAGTCAGCTCGTAATGTGTCGATGGTTGATTTCTCTGGTCTTGCTCTATGACTCTTAAACATTGCACACGCAATGGGGTGGGGAGACTTTTTCTGCTGGCTTCCAACATAGCTAGTGCTAGTTGATGAAATAACGAGCAAAGTGCTGAAACTGCACGGCCTCTGGGATAACTGGTTCCAACAAAGATTAGAAATATGGGCTCCGTTACCCTTTAAACGAAAACAAGAGCCACTTTTTTTGCGAAACTGGCAGTTGTTGACTACGCCGTGGACGAAGACTGGTTTCATTTAACGGTGTAATACGTGAGTTATTTGGAGTTTAAAATGTGTGAGATTGTGGGTTTATCGAAAGCCTCGTTGTCCAGGAGAACAAGATGGCAGCATTGCAGGCAGACTGAGCATGGTGTGGGTACTTGTTAAACTCGTTAGCATGTTCAGAGAAGCCCTGCTGACTGTATTCTGTCACTAACTACTGTTAATAAAGATAGCAAACGTTTATATAGCATAACGTTAAAAATTATCAAGCCATTTGTGCGAATTTCAATGCATTTCGTAACTAGTAAATAGCTAGTTTGTTAGTTTTACTCAGTTTGACTTCAATGCCTAATGTAGACGTTGGCTAGCTAACGTTAGCAAATGTGTCAAACTAGCTAGCTAGTTGCTAGCCAATAGTTAATGTTAGCAAGACGTTTGTTCGTCAGCATGGGTTGCATTTTTGATTCGTCCATTGGTTTGTATGTACATCTTAATTATCTGATTTTGGGTGATTTTTAATTATTGCCTACCATTTAGCTGGCTAGCCAACGTCATGGAAAGGCTAACGTTAACTAACTACATTGTATGGAATAGCAACAGTAACGTTACTGCACACACACTGTCTCTGAGTAGTAATCCACTCGGGGGGAACGAGAAGTCCCAGTCATGTCCTTCCTCTTGTTGTGACATAACGTTAACTGACAAGATGAACGCTTACATTCACCAGCCATCTAACTTATAATAACAATGTTTTATCCCTCAGACATATAGTTAGTTAAAACATGAACTCCCTTATATAATTTACATACTATTGGATTTCTGCCTTGGCACTACTAACGTTAGCTACTTACTTGAAATTACTTTTAAGCTACGTTGTCAACAGGTGCCTTATCAACCACCCATACCCGTCCTCAGTTTGCACCCCCACCCATTTGTTGATTACTTACACAGAAAGGTCAGTCAGTCACTAGTGATTCGATTTGACTTAGTTACTAGTGGCCTCTTACAGCAGGCAGCCTTTACAATCCTGAAATGGTGAGGAGTGTAATTCAACACTAGACCAGGGTCTCCTACCAATGATGGGGTATCAAGCCTCTGCGTGTATGGACAGATGGCATTGCAGCTGACACTGTTTTTGTACTTAGCTAGTGTGGTAACTAGTAAGTGTTGGACAAGGTTTATGTAAATAATGATAAAGAATGAAGACTTGCTATTCTGATTTATATCACCACAGGGTACCCCTGAGTGTGAAGTGAACCTTTTCATTGGGTAATCAGTTTATTTTATTTTGCACTGTTTTTTTTGGCAGGATGACATCATTTCAGTTCATGTGTGATGCAACTAGCAATATGCTTTTTGTTATGTTTGTTTTTACTATTTTAAATTAGGAACTGAAGTAGGGATGGGCATTTAATATTATGTTACTATTCATATTACTTTTTGGGGATATTGTCAAAATACAAAATAAAATAGCTACTGACTCTCGAGCAATCAGAATGATATTTGTCAGGGGTCTCCAACCATTTCCAACAGGAGAGCTACTTAAAAAAAAAAAGGTTTTACTTATTGCGAGCTACTCATTTTGATTAATTTTTTCCTTTCAAATAGGCACATTCTTCTCTTCTACTCTCCCTAGAAACTCTTTCTCCGGGTCCTTAGTGTACAAGAAGAAGTGCACTCTGTTTTCTGTCAATATACCTGATAAAATAGTGGCTAATAAACAACTAGAGAATCTGATTGTTTTATATTTTTCCTTGTAGAATATTTTTTCAGTAAAAATTACAATTGTTCTTGTTTTATTTAACTAGGCAAGTCGAGAACAAATTCTTATTTACAATGACGGCCTAGGAACAGTGGGTTAACTGCCTTGTTCAGGGGCAGAACAACAGATTTTTTTCCCTTGTCAGCTCAGGGATTCGATCTAGCAGCCTTTAGGTTACTGGCCCAACGCTCTAACCACGAGGCTACCTGCCGCCCCTCTTAAAGAAACAACATCAAAATTTGATGTTCTGAGTCCTTGTCAATGCTTAAATCACATCAGAAGATCTGGAATCATTTAAATTGCACCTCTGGCCCTTTTTACATTGCAGATCTAGTGAGGGAACAATGTGCTGTCTAATCTGCTGGTCTAGTGACAGTTCTGAACTGCTGCTGTTCATTTCATGGCAACGTTTGCAAATAATAGATACACTTATTCATGATATACTTCTGCCAGGTAAGCCTTCTTTGCAGTTAACATTTAATTGAAGGTTTTGGGGCAAGTATTTCTGTCGGTGGAACATGTGAAAATTGCATGTACTTTCAGAATTGTTTGGCGAGCTACTGGTAGTGCGTAATTAACCTGTTGGAGACTGCTGATGTAAATGCTAGACAGCGGGTATGCTGCTTTTCTTCTGTAGTTTGGCTAAAAGCAACAGAGAATGAAAAGTCAGATTTCACCAGAACTGATTATGTAACAAGTTTTTGGGGTGAGTGTTGTGTTCATCTGTCAGGTATTGTGAAAACCGTTAGGTGAGGGCCTGTAATTGCTTTTTGAAGTGGGGGAAATAGCATACTAATGTCAGGGCAGCCTGGGGGGCTAAATGCGCAGCAATAGTTCAATGCACCATTATAAAAATGGCATTCAAAAGTTGTTTGAATTAAGACTTTCAAATGTCATGGGGTATACTTGTTGGTAAAAATGTCAAGGATAATTTAATTTAGACAAAGCCTTTCAATTGTTAGGCCTATAAATGCAGTACCAGTCAAAAGTCTGGACACTTACGCATTCCAGGGTTTTCTTTATTTTGACTATTTTCTGCATTGTAGAATGATAGTGCTGACATCAAAACTATGAAAACACACATGGAATCATGTAGTAAACAAAAAGTGTTAAACAAATCAATATATATATATAGTTTATATTCTTCAAAGTAGCCACCCTTTGCCTTAATGAAATCTTTGCACACTCTTGACATTCTCTCAACCAGCTTCACCTGGAATGCTTTTTCTACAGTCTTGATGGAGTTCCCACATATGCTGAGCACTTTCTGGCTGCATTTACTTCACTCTGCGGTCCAACTCATCCCACACCATCTCAATTTGGTTGAGGTCGGGTGATTGTGGACGCCAGGTCATCTAATGCAGCACTCCATCTCTCTCCTTGGTCAAATATCCCTTACACGTCCTGGGTCATTGTCCTGTTGTACAAATTATACTCCTGATAAGCGCAAACCAAATGGGATGGCGTATTGCTGTGTTTGCCATGCTGGTTAAGTGTGCCTTGAATTCTAAATAAATCAGACGGTGTCACCAGCAAAGCACCATCACACCACCACCTTGCTTCACGGTGGGAACCACACATGCAGAGATCATCTGTTCACCTACTCTGCGTCTCACAAAGACCCATCGATTGGAACCAAAAATCAAAAATTTGGACTACTTTGAAGAATCTCGTATCAAATATATTTTGATTTGTTTAAGACTTTTTGGTTACTACATGATTTGATATGTTTCATAGTTTTGATGTCTTCAATATTATTCTATCATGCAGAAAAGAGTAAACAATATATCTCAAGTACCGTAAATCTTCAATTAATCGCCCTGGTGTTTATTTGCTTAAATCGTTCAACACAACAGGTGCTTTTTGGAGACAGGAATCTACTAACGTCTGTTCGGCTATTTGATTAACCGTGCCCCTCCCTTAACTAAATCCATTTCAATAAGAAAGACACACCCATTCCTCTGTCTGAACATGGCATACAGTGCCTTCAGAAAGTATTCATACCCCTTGACTTATTCCACATTTTGTTGTAGCCTGAATTCAAGATTGTTTGTTTAATAACCCATGACAAAGTGAAAACATGATTTTTGAAACTATTGAAAATGTAGAAATATCTCAATTGCATAAGTATTCACACCCCCGAATCAATACTTTGTAGAAGCACCTTTTACGATGATTACGTCTTTGCGTCGTCTTGGGTATATCTGTCAGCTTTGCACATCTGGATTTGGTGATTTTTCTCCCATTCTTCATTGCAGATTTTCTCAAGCTCTATTAAATTAGTTTAGGAGTAGCTGTGGACAGTGATTTTCAAATGGCATGCAAGTTGGCTGGGCTCCTCAAGGAGTTTTACATTCGTGTTCTGGAGCCATTCCAGTGTTTCTTTGGCTGTATGCTTGGGCTCATTGTCCATTTGGAATGTAATTCTTTGCCCCAGTCTAAGGTCGTTTGCTCTCTGAAGCAGGTTCTCATCAAGGATTTGCCTGTATTTGTCTCTCTACTCATTGTTCCCTCAAGCTGTACCAATCTCCTAGTCCCTGCTGCTGACAAGCATCCCCATAGCATGATGCTGCCACCACCATGCTTCATGGTAGGGATGGTGTTAGATGGACGTTGAGCTGTGCCTGGTTTTCTCCAGACACAGTGCTTTGCAATCAGGCCAAAGGGTTACATTTTTGTCTTCTCCGACCACAGAATCTTTGTGCCTTTTTGCAAACTGAAGGTGTGCTGTTGTGTTTTTTTTTCTCAGGAGTGGCTTCTTCTGGCCTCCCATAAAGCCCAGATTGTTGAAGTGCTGTAGAGACTGGAGAACATGCCAGAAGGACTACAATCTCAGCCAAAGAACTCTGTAGTTCTGTCAGTGGTCATTGGGTTATTGGTCACCTCCTTGACCAAGGTCCTTCATGCCCGGTTACTCAGTTTGGTCAGACAGCTCTTGGCAGAGTCTGGGTAGTTTTGTATTTTTTCAATTTCCCAATGATGAAGACCACTGTTATTGAAAACACTCAATTTATGGACAGTTCCTTGAACTTCATGGTATAGTTTCTGCTCTGACATGCACGGTCAACTGTGGGAACGTTATAGAGAGGTGTTTCGAAATCAAATAATTGATTTGGCCACAAGTGGACTCCAAGTTGTGACATCTCAAGGATGATCAAAGGAAATTGGATGCACCTGAGCTCAATTTGGAGCGTCATAGTAAAGGGGTATGAATACTTATGTAAATTCGATCTCTGTATAATTTTCAATAAATTGGCTAACTGGCTAAACAAAAAAAAATACTTTGTCATTATGTGTTATTGTGTGTAGATGGGTGACAGCAAAAAAAATATTTCAACTATTTTGAATTCAGGCTGGAACACAACAGAATGTGTGATAAGTCGAGGGGTATGAATACTTTCTGAAGGCACTGTATTTGTACCCCATGGTGTAACTATTGCCATGTCAGCATAAAACCTTTCCATACTGTTTGACGCAGTCACTCACTCTGATAGAATCCGCAGCACAGCTAAAACATTCATGTTTCCGAACTTTGATGATCTAACAAGTGCTGGTACTCCAGAGACTATAGTGACAAGATGAGACATTTTAAAAGGTAATGCTGAAATGTTAGCTTTTGACAGGCTGGCAGGTTGGCTGTCTGTTTGCATGTGGTCTAGAGTGCCACATAGTTTGCTGTTTGAATAAAGCCCCCCCCCCCCCCCCCCCCAATCTACTGTAGTCCCCTTTTTTGCTTGCTCTGCTTTTCCTGCCTGAGTGAGACAGACACACCATAGCTTGCCCACAGAGGGATGGGATTCCCCCCTCATTACATTGATATGGTTTTAGTTTTTTGCTGAATGCGCCCCGGTAGAGCTTGCTATGGAGAACCAATGGAAATTCTGGAAACCACATGCTATCTGATCTAACTGAAATGTCTAATTGCCTCCTCGATAGCAGTTTTTGTTGGAAGTTGTGTTGATGGCCTAACAATCAGCCACGTAACAACAACGTGGCTGGCTACGTTTTATATAGCGTGAAAAATGTATTTTGGATAGTTATTGCCTGCAAAACAAGAGGTGCGGTAGTTGTAAACTAATCTTTCCCATTCCTTCTCTCTTACAGGTATGGCCTCAAATGTTGGTCTACCCACCAGATGTTTATCAAACACAAACGAGTGCCTTTTGCAGTGTGAAGAAACAGAGTTGAGTTCAACAGCTGTTTTTTTTTTTTATGATTGGACCCTGTCGACCTATATAATTGGAATAAACCTTGGCATTGCCCAGCCTACCAATATCCTCCATTTAAGACAAACTTCAACATCTGGTAGACTCCTGAGTGGGCAGGACATATCTTTGCAGGCCACTGCATCCCTGAAAGTAGTACACAGTGAGTTGCTCCAAAAAACACCTCGGACCCAGGACCAGGGTCCCCCCGTCAAGGCAACTGTCCAGAGAAGCCGGCACAGCAGTGGAGCTACAGGGGCAGTCAGACTGGCCAGAGGGGACTGTGGCCAGAGAAGCAGCAGTGAAGGAGGTGAGGAGATAGAGAGCGAGGGAGGTTTGAACTCATTGAAAAGCCCCCTGCAATGTGGGCTGAAACGTCAGGGTGAGCACCCAGAGAACAGTGGGAAAGCCATGCAGATAGTGGAGGACGTTTCCATGATACCTGCCATGTTGCAAACTAACATAGGGAACACGGTGGGGGGAGTGCCCCGCAAACAGAATGGGGGAGGGACTGGGGCTCGCAATGTGGTCGGGGATGGGGACTACCAGTTGGTGCAGCACGAGGTCTTGTGCTCCATGAAGAACACTTACGAGGTGCTGGAGTTCCTGGGGCGCGGCACCTTCGGACAGGTGGTGAAGTGTTGGAAGCGGGGCACAGGAGAGGTTGTGGCTATCAAGATCCTAAAGAACCACCCATCGTACGCGCGACAGGGCCAGATAGAGGTGGGCATCCTTGCCCGTCTGAGTGGCGAGAATGCAGATCAGCATAACCTGGTGCGGGCCTTTGAGTGCTTCCAGCACCGCAGCCACACCTGTCTGGTGTTTGAGATGCTTGAGCAGAACCTCTATGACTTCCTCAAGCAGAACAAGTTCAGCCCACTGCCATTGAAGGTGATCCGGCCGGTCTTACAGCAGGTGGCCACTGCGCTGAAGAAGCTCAAGAGCCTGGGGCTGATCCACGCTGATCTGAAGCCAGAGAACATCATGCTGGTGGACCCGGTGCGACAACCTTACCGGGTGAAAGTGATCGACTTTGGCTCGGCCAGCCACGTGTCCAAAGCTGTGTGTTCCACGTACCTGCAGTCACGCTACTACAGGTAGGTTGGGCCTGTCCTTTTACGTCACAATAATACAGTTTAGTACTGTGACCTGACTACATGAATAGAGTGTTTATGCCTTTATCTTCATAGAACTATTTTAAAAGTTGGAATGACAAATCAGCACAACTCCAGTTAGGCTACCAATTAAGCACTGACCAGTTCAAGATACAGGGTTAGCATTTCACAAGGGTTAGTCTATTGTCCAGAGCTTTATGCATTTAGTCCATTATGCAATATGAACAAAGGGCCCTGTAATAACCTGCAGATCTTTCAGAGGGAGCTTGACGGCATGCAAACGCTTTCCGTGCTCTGCCTCTGTTAACCATCAGACGGTCACACCCAAATGGGCCTACATTACATAACCTGTTGAAGGAACAGAAATGTTTACATGAACAAGAATGCCTTTAATGTTTTACATGTTTCCGGATGAGACACATGGAAAATTCTTGATGTCTAATCCTTTTGGCCACTACCATATATAGGCCTTACGCTTCCAATTTAACAAGTATGTGAAATGTTGAAACAGTGTTACGTAACATACCTCCGTGACCCGCTTCGGTGTAATGGTGCTTCTCAGAAATGGTACTGGTCTATGAAGAGCTTAGAAAGCCAGTTTATTCTCATGGCTTGGCTGCATATAGCCAGAGAGGTCAGTAGGCGGGGGGAAGAATGTTGCGTGTAAACGCACATTTAGAGACCAGAGAAAGACATTTGGACGTTCCTCTGTTTTAGAGTGTGTGTGTGTGCAGAACACGGCACCAAGGTATTTTATTTTCTTTCCATCTGCATCTTGGTATTGGGAACAGCAGTTCTTGTGTTCAGCCAGCCATGGAGCATGTGTTGGAGGCTGACATGAGGTTCACAACAGCTAAGGCTGGTTGCCTGCCTTCTGAACTGTACACAGTGAACAATTGGCTTCTCTTGGATTCATATTTCCATATCATTGTGATAAACTACAGTTATCTATGTGTAGACATGCCAGTATGTCCAGTGAACTCAACCTACGCAGATAGCAGTATATGAACACCCCTGCAGTTGCACACCTGCTAAACCTCCCCCTACGCCTCTCATGTAGGTGTTGGACTTATCTACTTTCTTGATGTTGATGATGTAATGTTTCAGTGAGGGTACAGAACCCGTGTGTGACTTTGTTACACTCAGGTTATCAGTCAAATAGATATAAGGAGGAACTGAGTGCATAAACTGGAGGTTGAAACCGAGTGTTTCATAAGAGGGATATTACTTCTTTTCATAGTGCTTCACATTTTGGAGGTGACTAAAGCTTTACTTTTTTACTTCTCAACTAGGCCCGGAATGCAGCTCTCAACTATTACTGCTGGATTAAATCAGAAATGTGTTCAAATTACAATGCATAGACTACTACCTGTGACATGTAGTTTACGCCTTATCGTTTTATAGCAGTGGTCACCAACCTTTTCTGAGTCCAGGTCACTGAGTCAAAATGTAACCTGAGATCTACCATTCACATTTTTTAAATAATATTATTTAAACCTAAGCCTATGCTACATTAACCAATTAAAAACAGTTCTGTAGCAATGAGGTTTGTGCAGTAGGCTATAGGCACAATACGTTATCACAGCCGTGCTTGAATTGCCCTGCCAATATTCTTGTCAGACTATTTCAACATTTTTGGTATACACTAGTAATAATTTGTTGTATTACTTGTGGCACAGCTGAGTGAGCATAATATATACATTTTTGTTACTGGACTGATGGCCAGCATCTGATGGTCAGTCTGAGGGGATGGAGGGAGCAGCCGTGAGGCTGTCTCTCACCAGACACCGTCCCCTCTGCTCTCCCTCCTTCCGCTGAGAAAAGGGGACACAGTCTTCCAGTTGATGGTGAAACTTAACTCGTACTGCATTATTTCTGCCTCCGAGACCAGAGAAAGTGCAATATTCCTTGACAATAAATAAGACACAAGCCACAAATAATAACGGAACCTTAACAAAAACATTTTGCTATACTCATTCATTGCAGCTGGTTGTAGCATGAGTGGAAGTAGGGAAAACGCACATTTCATGGCTTTATAAAAGGGTTGAACAAAGTGTTGACAGGGCCGAATAACAACTTACACATGAACTTACTCATAAAAACAGCAACTCTTTGCTGTATTCATTGAGTCTCTAGTCGTGGTTTTGAAATCTCACATCAACTTTGCTGTGCATTCAAGGCTTCTTTTTACAGTCTATGGCATGAGGTAACCGAACTCTGATCACTGTCTGCAATCTGATTGGAGAGTGGTAGGCCTATAAGTGGACTTAATTTGCTCTCCGGGCCTGCCAGGTAGGTGGAGTTAAACCTTCAGACACAAATGGTTCAAAAATGGGAACACTTTTACTGCTGAATCAAGTGCACCTATGCCAACAGCGCTGTGTTTTTTTATTAGTTAAGAATATATATATATATATATTTTGCTGAAATGTTTGAATGACTAGGAATGCCTTGGAGACTACTGGTTGGTGACCAATCTTTTTATTGGAACATGTAAAGTGAGTTTTCCGAGGTACCACACTGTGCCTTAAAAGCTCTCGTTTTGTTTTTTCAAAGTCACATGCCTTTTGCCTCTACTCTCATTTCTACCTGCTGTTTGTAGTCTTCACTTTGCCTCCCATGAAGGTTACCTATATATGTACCTGCATGTTTCAAATGGTAACCTCTTTTCTGACATCAGTTATCCAAATCCATGGACTGCAGGAAAACCCTGGTCTTGAGGGCTTGGTAAAATACCCTTAACCTCGGTTCGGATCGGTGTCCTTATACTGGGACGGTTGTTGCCTAATATGCAAAAAATGTGACTAGAAAACGTTGTATACAACGGTCAACTTTCTGGGACATAGACATCTTATATGGGCAGGTAGCTTAATTTCTTGATAAAACATCAGACAGAAACAATAAATGAGGACGGTTGCTAAATGTCATGTGCGCAGACCTTTTAGATTAAAGTAATTGTGCATATGCGTAGGTGTGTCTTTGCCTATGGTTGTGGGTTATGCCATTTAACACATGCCTCAGTTTTTCTTATTTTCAATGTGGTCAGTACCATAAAAGCACTGTTACTGATTGACCATGGTGAAGAGCAACCTTTATTCATAGTCAGGCTCGTATGCTGGGTTGTCATGACTAAGCACACTTGAGGGGCTTACACAGTAATTCGTTTTTAGAAAGGCATCAATCTGACGTACGGACTGCTACGAACTCTAATTCACATATACAGTGCATTCGGAAAGTATTCAGATCCCCTACTTTTCCACATTTTGTTACGCTACAGCCCTGTTCTAAAATGGATACACAGTTTATTTTCCCCTTATCAATCTACACACTACCCTATATAATGACAAAGCAATAACTTATTTATTTTTTTGCACATTTATTGGAAGAAGAAAAAAAACTGATCACATTTACATAACTATTCAGACCCTATACTCAGTACTTTTGTTGAAGCACCTTTAGCAGCGATTACAGCCTCAAGTCTTCTTGGGTATGACACTACAAACTTGGCACACCTGTATTTGGGGAGTTTGTCCCCATGCTTCTCTGCAGATCCTCTCAAGCTCTGTCAGATTGGATGGGGAGAGTCGCTGCACAGCTGTTTTCAGGTCTCTCCAGAAATGTTCATGTCCGGGCTCTGGCTGGGCCACTCAAGGACATTCAGAGACTCGTCCCGAAGCCATTCTTGCGTTGTCTTGACTGTGTTTTAGGGCCGTTGTCCTGTTGGAAGGTGAAACTTCACCTAGTCTGAGGTCCTGAGCGGTCTGGAATGGGTTTTCATCAAGGATCTCTCTGTACTTTGCTCCATTCATCTTTCCCTCGATCCTGACTAGTCTCCCAGTCCCTGAAAAAACATCCCCACAGCATGATGCTTCACTGTAGAGATGGTGCCAGGCTTCCTCCAGACGTGACGCTTGGCATTCAGGCCAAAGAATTCCATCTTGGTTTCATCAGACCAGAGAATCTTGTTTCTCATGATCTGAGAGTCCTTTTAGGTGCCTTTTTTTTTGCCTAACTCCAAGTGGGCTGCTGTGCCTTTTACTGAGGAGTGGCTTCTGTCTGGCCACTCTACCATAAAGGCCTGATTTGTGTGTAGATTGAGGATTTTTTTTATTTAATACATTTTAGAATTAGGCTGTATAACGTAACAAAGTGGGAAAAGTTGAGGCGTCTGAATGCTTTCCGAACACACTATGAGAGACTGCATTTAATTATACCGCATCTGGTAGATGTGTGGTAGCTATACTGAAAGTGGTGAAAGCCTAATGTGGAGGTCCTGGGTTGGCGTGGTTACACGTGGTCTGCAGTTTTGAGGCCAGTTGGACGTACTGCCAAATTCTCTAAAATGACATTGGGAGGCAGTTTATGGTAGAGAAATTAACATTAAATTGTCTGGCAACAGCTCTGGTGGACATTCCTGCAGTCAGTCATGCTAATTGCACGTTCCCTCAACTTGAGACATCTGTGTCATTGTGTTGTGACACAACTACATATTTTAGTGGCCTTTTATTGTCCCCAGCACAAGGTGCATCTGTGTAATGCACTTTAATTAGCTTCTTGATATGCCGTACCGGTCAGGTGGATGGATTATGTTGACAAATGATAAAGTGCTCGCTAACAAGGATGTAAACTAATTTGTGCGCAGTTGAGAGAACTACGTTTTCTTTGTGCATTTGGAACTTTGGGACCTTTTTATTTCAGTTTATGTAACATTGGACCAGCACTTAACATGTTGTGTTTTTTAATATTTTTGTTCAGTGTAGTTGCACTTGCCTTGAGTTTTCTCTCTTCAACTATGGGTTGAGGTTGTTGTTAGAGTTTGGCTGAGGAGTGCGTAAGAGACGCTGAGCATGATACACTGCTGCTAGAAATAGGCCTAGAAATAGGCCTAGCCTTTGGGTGTTGGACAGTGCAGTCTGACTGCTACAGATGGTAAGCTGCTGGCAGGGGCCACAGTAAAACATGCCAGAAGTAAATCCCCGAAGGTCACACTCCTCTGGCTGATCTCGGATCAGTTTATAGATTTAAATGATACTTTCTGAATATTCCAGGATAACTTTTATTGGGGGGGGGGGGTTTGTTCTTTTAAAAGTAGAATAATGTGCCTGTCACCTGGCCGCCTCCTTTGAGGAATTTGACCGCTGTGTGTGTTTTTTCATTGCCCTGCTTTTCAGGTTAGGATTTTATTTGGGCATGTGTGCTCTTGAGCACAGCCCACATGTGGTGTGTGGTATTCTAATGAGAAAATGAAGTTGAACCTAATTGAGATGCGAGAACAGATAAAATTGCATAAATATGGATACCATTCCTAATTTAGGCCTAATCAGGAGCACTGGTAACAAGTTCATCCTTTTAGAACAAACTAAACATTTTAAAACACTTCTTATGGTTATGCTTGGCGGTGTACTGTTTATGCTGTATACAATGGTATTTGGAAAAAGCCACAGGGTGGTTTTTCAATACGGTCAAATGTTTATTGGAAGTTTTTTCTTTTATGACATTTGAATATTTGTAGCTATTTTTTAAAGTTGCAGTCAGCTTGTGCAATACGTTAGGAGAGGAAGCAGATTGCGTTCTTCATTTCACCTGTCACATTATTTGTAGTTCCCCAGGACAGTTGAGCCAGTCACGTGTTTGTTTGTAAATGGGAGACGGCGGGAGCTGGTGAGTCCAAGCGTTCTGTATCTATCAGCTAGTCTGTGAGGCGCATATGAGGTGATAAAGTTACACTTGTATACAATTCACTACTGAGTGTTTGCTATCGGATATCTTATAATGGCTACCTGCTATAAATCAAAGAGCTCAGGATGAGTAGTCTGTACAGCTACCATTTTTTTAAATTATTATTTATTTTTACCCCTGTGTGTCCTAGTTGTTGTTTTTTTCTTCTCTCTGTTCTTTTCCACTCTGCTCCGTGTACACGCGCATCACAACTTTGTTCATTTGCACAATTTATCTCATTCACTTTTGCTTGTAAATGTCCACTCTCACTGAAAATGACATTTGGTAGCTATTAGCTATGCTTAACTTTGAGCTCGAGTTGTCGGTCTTTGCAATTTTGTTTACTTTAGTTTTCGCACATTAGCATTTGGTTAACGATTTTGCTATTAGTTTGTACAAATTGTCTTAGCATTTTGTTAATTGAGGCCCGATGGGCTTTTCTTGTTTTAGCACTATAGTTTTGGCAAGTCGGTTAGGACATCTGTTTTGTGCGTGACTCAAGTAATTTTTCCAAAAATTGTTTACAGACAGATTATTTCACTTATAATTCACTGTCTCACAATTCCAGTGGGTCAGAAGTTTACATGCACTAAGTTGACTGTGCCTTTAAACCGCTTGAACAATTCCAGAAAATATCATGGCTTTAGAAGCTTCTGATAGGCTAATTGATGTCAATTTGAGGTGTACCTGTGTGTATTTCAAGGCCTACCTTCAAACTCAGTGCCTCTGCTTTACATCCTAACTGACCTAAAACAGGGAATTGTGAATAGGATTAAATGTCAGCAATTGTGAAACTGAGTTTAAATGTATTTGGCTAAGATGTATGTAAACTTCTGACTTCAACTGCATATACAAAACCTAATGTTCCTACTGTAATCTGTAAATATGACAGTGAAGTGACTCCAGTAATGTAGGCTTATTAAATGTTAGGCTAGTCAGTTAATCATTCTCTTGTGAGAAATATTTTTTTTATTTTGTGGTTAAGATATGGGTTAGGTGTCATTTTTAAATTTTATTTTTATTCTGTGATGTTTAGCCTCCTCTAGCTGTAGTTGGGCAGTGTTCCCCCTCCAGGTTCTTGTACCAGAATAAATGGAGCACTGTGCTCTTTTGAATAATTCAACCACCAGCTCCTGTGTGTGTGTGTGTGTGTGTGTTTTTTTGTTGGTTTTCTGGACAAGAGAGTCCTGGAGTTACACAGCCAAAGAGTTTGCCTTCATGCAAGGTTTCAAAGTAGCAGGCTATAACCGGGGTTTAGTGTACTTTCCCTGAGCGCTAGGCTATTTTTGTTCAGTAGTTTTGTGGTTTAGCCCTGCCCTGAGGTTGGACTTTCCCTCTACCGCCCCAGGGCTGTCAAATGCACGGTTTGCAGTGTCCATGCTGTTATTTTTGCACTAATTGTCATTAGCAGTGAGCCCTTCATTTTTTGCTTTTAAAGACCCGTTTCTCCTTCTCTGCTCCTGACTGCATGTGTGCTGGTGCTGCAGGGACGGGGACGTTGCCTAGGCTACTGAAGACTTGTTTGCCGCAACAGCTTGCATGTTTTAGCAAGGAGGAACAAAGTTTCATCACGTTGTGGATTCCATGTTACAGCAGAAACTGACTCAACCGCACGAATGCCCAGCCGTCACGTCTCCAGTCAGCTGTTCCATGTTTATGGCGGGTATTTTATTTACGGTCTTCATCCATAACCATCGGTTATACTGTAATTGTACCAGCCCTACTTGGAGTACTACCACAAGTGGCATCACTGCTCAGCCACTCTTTTTGTTGTTTGAGAACGACAAGACTCTGTCAAATGTTAGCGATGGAGGTAAACCGGTTTTCATCATACACTGCTGCCATCTAGTGGCCAAAATCTAAATTGTGCCTGGGCTGGAATAATACACTATGGCCTTTCTCCTGCATTTCAAAGATGATGGTACAAAAAAATACTACTTTTTCTTTTCTTATCAGATCTAATGTGTTATTCTCCTATATTAATTTCACATTTCCACAAACTTCAAAGTGTTTCCTTTCAAATGGTATCAAAAATATGCATATACTTGCTTCATGTCCTAGGCTACAGGCAGTTAGATTTGGGTATGTAATTTTAAGCAAAAATTGTGGGAAAAGGTTCAGATTCTTAAGAGGTTTATGGATCGTGTGTGCTTTCCACATAACCAGCTTATCTTGTGCCAGCTCAGGGGAGAACCTTACTTTTATGGCTGACTGTTGCCAGTGAAGGAAGGAATACTGCTTCAGTCTTGCCGGTTGCGTTGTTGATCGTCATATTTAGTTTAGACTTGTAGAATGTTACTGTGCCATTTTTTTTATATGACACGGATCTCTGTGTACACAACCAGGTCAATGTATTTCCCACGTCATGCTTATTGATCTAGTGCTGATATCTGTGATATAGGCCTATTAGTGTTCCGCAGTTGTCTTTCTAATTCTATTTGCTAGGAAAATATCCAACAATGTTTTTTTTTTCTTGCGCGGTGTCCGATGTTAAGCGTCGAATAGGAGGCGCTGGTCTTATTGCCTAGTATAGGGTTTTGTACTTCTATTTTAAAGCCATAAACTTCTCGGAACAACATGTTCAGGGCCTTTTCTCTTTGGGTACATGCCTTGTGAAATGCGTGCATGCAAGCCTAGGCAGGATCAGTCTGTGGGTGCAATACAAGCTGCTTGACGTTAACCAGAGCTATTTGCCTTTGCCACAGTAAAATTAATTACTCCCTCCCTCAACATTATGCAACATCACTGTTTTTCTTCCTCTCCTCTTCGCTTTGGTTCATAAAGCACATTTTTCATGTCTGCTCTGTCGTATGGCAGACTTGAATGGCCTTAACATATACCTGCTGTTATATTTTAGGTTGGACCCCATTCCATAGAGCCAGGAATGGAATGGCTCACAGTGTGTTTGAACACTACCTCCTTAAACTCTGAACATTCTGTACCGAGCGTTAGTAAACTTTAGAAATTAGGCAAAACAAATTTCACTTGCCCAGGTGCCTGCTAAAAGTGTCTGTTTGATTTCAATAGACATTCCCTGGTTCTCTCCACCCAAGGCTATTTTGTCCATATTAAAAGTGCCCTCTTAAACTTAAGGGCAAACTGCAGTTTTCATCACAAGGTGTTGGATATTATCTAATCCTTGACCTGTGTAGTTGTATCTGATCCCATTCAACAGATCACAGAACTGTGGTTTAACAAGCCTCCTCGGATGTCTTAACCATGGGCTTAGTCTCCTCTGACCAGAGGCCAGTCTCTCGATGAGGTCTGGCAATTGACTTGACTCTTGGTGTATTGAAATGCCTGCAGGGAATGAGGGCAGTTTTAATTACGCATTGGCTTTGATTAAGCTGTAAAGACCGATCTGAAGATTTACACCAAAAAGTGTAAAGAAGCTAGCCATGTATCCTACTAATAGTTACCACTATAGTAGTGCATCACATCTTGGCATAGCATCATGCAGTTGCTTTACTTTGTTTGTGATTTGTCTCGGTAAGCATGCTGGCCCTCATGGGGCAGCAGGTAGCGTAGTGGTTAAGAGCGTTGGGCCAGTAGCCGAAAGGACACTGGTTTGAATCCCCGAGTTGACTATGTGAAAAATGTGTTGATATGCCCTTGAGCAAGGCACATAACCTCCACCATGACCAGGAGCAGATTGGGGTTATCAGTGATACATTCTGGTCATGGTGGAGGGTAGGCTCTGGATAAGAGCATCTGCTTAATGAGTAAAATGTAATGATATTGTTGCTCTGTGTTTGATTGCTTTACACTGTCCATATCAGTGTCTGGTTAGGGTTGGGCGACTTACACTCTTGTCTAGCTGTTTGAAAGAAGAAAAAAAAAACGACTGCCTATATTCGCTCGCTTGCTCTCCATTTGATAGGCTAGGAATATGACTGAAGGTGGGTTATGCATGGCTGTCCCCTGATTTAAAAAATCAATGATTTGAATTGCCTAAAAATGCACGATGCTTACAGAAAGTATTCACACCCCTCAACTTTTTTCCACATTTTGTTGTGTTACAAGGTGGGATTAAAAATGATTTAATTGTCATGGTGTAGATCTTTGACAAACAAAATACTTTTCTGTAGCGTTTAAAAGGTTTGGCCTACAAACTACTATGACCCCTCTGGAAAGATGACTCTCATTAACACGATGGTGTCCTCTGTTTTGCTCGTAAGACCCCACAAGCATTTTGTGACTCGCCTGAAGTCGGTACAGCCGATCTGCCAACTTCTGTCTGTAGCGTCCAAACAGTTTGGGATACACACTAATATGAACTGCCTTTGGAAAAGTGACGCATTTAAAAATAAACAAATATTATATATATATATATATATATATATATATATATATATATATTTATTTATTTTTTTATTTTTTTTATTATTATTTATTTATTTTTGGGGTATCTGCACAAAGGAAATATCTGCAATTTTCCACCAGTGGTGTGTTTCCACCAAACTGACTTGTTGCGGATAAATAACAATATACACTGCTCAAAAAAATAAAGGGAACACTTAAACAACACAATGTAACTCCAAGTCAATCACAATTCTGTGAAATCAAACTGTCCACTTAGGAAGCAACACTGATTGACAAATTTCACATCCTGTTGTGCAAATGGAATAGACAACAGGTGGAAATTATAGGCAATTAGCAAGACACCCCCAATAAAGGAGTGGTTCTGCAGGTGGTGACCAGGCCACTTCTCAGTTTCTATGCTTCCTGGCTGATGTTTTGGTCACTTTTGAATGCTGGTGGTGCTTTCACTCTAGTGGTAGCATGAGACGGAGTCTACAACCCACACAAGTTGCTCAGGTAGTGCAGCTCATCCAGGATGGAACATCAATGCGAGCTGTGGCAAGAAGGTTTGCTGTGTCTGTCAGCGTAGTGTCCAGAGTATGGAGGCGCTACCAGGAGACAGGAGGAAGGCAACAACCCAGCAGCAGGACCGCTACCTCCACCTTTGTGCAAGGAGGAGCACTGCCAGAGCCCTGCAAAATGACATCCAGCAGGCCACAAATGTGCATGTGTCTGCTCAAACAGTCAGAAACAGACTCCATGAGGGTGGTATGAGGGCCCGACGTCCACAGGTGGGGGTTGTGCTTACAGCCCAACACCGTGCAGGACGTTTGGCATTTTCCAGAGAACACCAAGATTGGCAAATTCGCCACTGGCGCCCTGTGCTCTTCACAGATGAAAGCAGGTTCACACTGAGCACATGTGACAGACGTGACATTCTGGAGACGCCGTGGAGAACGTTCTGCTGCCTGCAACATCCTCCAGCATGACCGGTTTGGCGGTGGGTCAGTCATGTGGGGTGGCATTTCTTTGGGAGGCCGCACAGCCCTCCATGTGCTCGCCAGAGGTAGCCTGACTGCCATTTAGGTACCAAGATGAGATCCTCAGACCCCTTGTGAGACCATATGCTGGTGCGGTTGGCCCTGGGTTCCTCCTAATGCAAGACAATGCTAGACCTCATGTGGCTGGAGTGTGTCAGCAGTTCCTGCAAGAGGAAGGCATTGACGCTATGGACCGCCCGTTCCTCAGACCTGAATCCAATTGAGCACATCTGGGACATCATGTCTCGCTCCTTCCACCAACGCCACGTTGCACCACACTGTCCAGCAGTTGGCAGATGCTTTAGTCCAGGTCTGGGAGGAGATCCCTCAGGAGACCATCCGCCACCTCATCAGGAGCATGCCCAGGCGTTGTAGGGAGGTCATACAGGCACGTGGAGGCCACACACACTACTGAGCCTCATTTTGACTTGTTTTAAGGACATTACATCAAAGTTGGATCAGCCTGTAGTGTGGTTTTCCACTTTAATTTTGAGTGTGACTCCAAATCCAGACCTCCATGGGTTGATAAATTTGATTTCCATTGATCATTTTTGTGTGATTTTTGTCAGCACATTCAACTATGTAAAGAAAAAAGTATTTAATAAGAATATTTCATTCATTCAGATCTAGGATGTGTTATTTTAGTGTTCCCTTTATTTTTTGGAGCAGTGTACTTTTCTGCTTAAATTTTCGTTCACCAACTAAAAATCCAATGTGTTTCCATGGATTTTCAACTCTACCGATTTTTATTTTTTTTTTTATTTTTTTTTTGTCTCAAATGTGTCTACTCTGGTTTTGGCACATGCACTAACCAACAGCTGGCAGATAGTGCTGGTAGGCTCTGTGGATAGGGTAGTCTACGTCAAGGGTCATCAACTAGATTCACCCTCCGGAATTTCGTTTTTATATTTTTCTTGAGCAGATGGTCAGGGGGCCGGAAACAGAATTTGACTAAAACCTAATAATTTCAAACCTTGCTTACATTTTGTATTCGATTTATTTTATTTATTTATTTATTTATATATATATATATATATATATACTGCTCAAAAAAATAAAGAACACTAAAATAACACATCCTAGATCTGAATGAATGAAATATTCTTATTAAATACTTTTTTCTTTACATAGTTGAATGTGCTGACAAAAATCACACAAAAATGATCAATGGAAATCAAATTTATCAACCCATGGAGGTCTGGATTTGGAGTCACACTCAAAATTAAAGTGGAAAACCACACTACAGGCTGATCCAACTTTGATGTAATGTGTGTGTGTGTGGCCTCCCTACAACGCCTGGGCATGCTCCTGATGAGATGGCGGATGATCTCCTCCCAGACCTGGACTAAAGCATCCGCTAACTCCTGGACAGTCTGTGGTGCAACGTGGCGTTGGTGGAAGGAGCGAGACATGATGTGCTCAATTGGATTCAGGTTTGGGGAACGGGCGGGCCAGTCCACAGCATCAATGCCTTCCTCTTGCAGGAACTGCTGACAAGCTCCAGCCGCATGAGGTCTTGCATTAGGAGGAACCCAGGGCCAACCGCACCAGCATATGGTCTCACAAGGGGTCTGAGGATCTCATCTCGGTACCTAATGGCAGTCAGGCTACCTCTGGCGAGCACATGGAGGGCTGTGCGGCCCCCCAAAGAAATGCCACCCCACACCATGACTGACCCACCGCCAAACCGGTCATGCTGGAGGATGTTGCAGGCAGCAGAACGTTCTCCACGGCGTCTCCAGACTCTGTCATGTCTGTCACGTGCTCAGTGTGAACCTGCTTTCATCTGTGAAGAGCACTGGGTGCCAGTGGCGAATTTGCCAATCTTGGTGTTCTCTGGCAAATGCCAAACGTCCTGCACGGTGTTGGGCTGTAAGCACAACCCCCACCTGTGGACGTTGGGCCCTCAAACCACCCTCATGGAGTCTGTTTCTGACCATTTGAGCAGACACTTGCACATTTGTGGCCTGCTGGAGGTCATTTTGCAGGGCTCTGGCAGTGCTCCTCCTGCTCCTCCTTGCACAAAGGTGGAGGTAGCGGTCCTGCTGCTGGGTTGTTGCCCTCCTCCACGTCTCCTGATGTACTGGCCTGTCTCCTGGTAGCGCCTCCATGCTCTGGACACTACGCTGACAGACACAGCAAACCTTCTTGCCACAGCTCGCATTGATGTAATGTGCCATCCTGGATGAGCTGCACTACCTGAGCAACTTGTGTGGGTGTAGACTCCGTCTCATGCTACCACTAGAGTGAAAGCACCACCAGCATTCAAAAGTGACCAGAACATCAGCCAGGAAGCATAGGAACTGAGAAGTCGTCTGTGGTCACCACCTGCAGAACCACTCCTTTATTGGGGGTGTCTTTCTAATTGCCTATAATTTCCACCTGTTGTCTATTCCATTTGCACAACAGCATGTGAAATTTGTCAATCAGTGTTGCTTCCTAAGTGGACAGTTTGATTTCACAGAATTGTGATTGACTTGTAGTTACATTGTGTTGTTTAAGTGTTAAATTATATATATACACACACACACACACACACACACACACACACACACACACACACACACACACACACAGTGGGGCAAAAAAGTATTTAGTCAGCCACCAATTGTGTAAGTTCTCCCACTTAAAAAGATGAGGCCTGTAATTTTCATCATAGGTACACTTCAACTATGACAGACAAAATGAGAAAAAAAATATCCAGAAAATCACATTGTAGGATTTTTAATGAATTTATTTGCAAATTATGGTGGAAAATAAGTATTTGGTCACCTACAAACAAGCAAGATTTCTGTCTCTCACAGACCTGCAACTTCTTCTTTAAGAGGCTTCTCTGTCCTCCACTCGTTACCTGTATTAATGGCACCTGTTTGAACTTGTTATTAGTATAAAAGACACCTGTCCACATCCTCAAACAGTCACACTCCAAACTCCACTATGGCCAAGACCAAAGAGCTGTCAAAGGACACCAGAAACAAAATTGTAGACTGCACCAGGCTGGGAAGACTGAATCTGCAATAGGTAAGCAGCTTGGTTTGAAGAAATCCACTGTGGGAGCAATTATTAGGAAATGGAAGACATACAAGACCACTGATAATCTCCCTCGATCTGGGGCTCCACGCAGGATCTCACCCCGTGGGGTCAAAATGATCACAAGAACGGTGAGCAAAAATCCCAGAACCACACGGGGGGGACCTAGTGAATGACCTGCAGAGAGCTTGGACCAAAGTAACAAAGCCTACCATCAGTAACACACGACGCCGCCAGGGACTCAAATCCTGCAGTGCCAGACGTGTCTCCCTGCTTAAGCCAGTACATGGCCAGGCCCGTCTGAAGTTTGCTAGCGAGCATTTGGATGATCCAGAAGACGATTGGGAGTGTGTTATATGGTCAGATGAAACCAAAATATTACTTTTTGGTAAAAACTCAACTCGTCGTGTTTGGAGGACAAAGAATGCTGAGTTGCATCCAAAGAACACCATACCTACTGTGAAGCATGGGGGTGGAAACATCATGCTTTGGGGCTGTTTTTCTGCAAAGGGACCAGGACGACTGATCCGTGTAAAGGAAAGAATGAATGGGGCCATGTATCGTGAGATTTTGAGTGAAAACCTCCTTCCATCAGCAAGGGCATTGAAGATGAAACGTGGCTGGGTCTTTCAGCATGACAATGATCCCAAACACACCGCCCGGGCAACGAAGGAGTGGCTTCGTAAGAAGCATTTCAAGGTCCTGGAGTGGCCTAGCCAGTCTCCATATCTCAACCCCATAGAAAATCTTTGGAGGGAGTTGAAAGTCCATGTTGCCCAGCAACAGCCCCAAAACATCACTGCTCTAGAGGAGATCTGCATGGAGGAATGGACCAAAATACCAGCAACAGTGTGAGAACCTTGTGAAGACTTACAGAAAACGTTTAACCTCTGTCATTGCCAACAAAGGGTATATAACAAAGTATTGAGAAACTTTTTCGTTATTGACCAAATACTTATTTTCCACCATAATTTGCAAATAAATTCATTAAAAATCCTACAATGTGATTTTCTGGATATTCTTTTCCTCATTTTGTCTGTCATAGTTGAAGTGTACCTATGATGAAAATTACAGGCCTCATCTTTTTAAGTGGGAGAACTTACACAATTGGTGGCTGACTAAATACTTTTTTGCCCCACTGTAAGTGCAAGAATGTATGTATTTGTCAAACGGGAGTCGAGCATTGATAATGTCACCAGAATAAAACCCTCAACATTTACTGGAAAGGAGCATCAAGTTCATACCGGGCACATTCACCACCCTGTGAAGTTCATCACTTATTTAATCTGGAGCCTAATAAACTGCATGGTTTCCCCGAGTCGTAGTAGAAGGACCATACGCCATGTCATCGTTTGACTCCAAGGTTACTTCCATATCATGGTTATTATATTAATATTTGCGCCTAACACGGAACCCAAACTGGCTGCTCGCGTGCGCCATCGTGCATAAATGTATTTTGTCCCCCCACACCAAACGCGTTCACGACACGCAGGTTAAAATATCAAAACAAACTCTGAACCAATTACATTACTTTGGGGACAGGTTGAAAAGCATTAAACATTTATGGCATTTTAGCTAGCTAGATGTTGCTAGCTAATTTGTCCTGGGATATAAACATTGAGTTATTTTACCTGAAATGCACAAGGTCCGCTACTCTGACAATGAATCCACACAATGGTCAACCTAATCGTTTCTAGTCATCTCTCCTCCTCCTAGGCTTTTTCTTCTCTTGACTTTATATTGCGATTGGCAACTTATAAATTAGTTGCATTCAGTCACCCATGTGGGTATAACCAATGAGGAGGTGGCACGTGGGAACCTGCTTCTATAAACCAATGAGGAGATCGGAGAGGCAGGACTTGCAGTGCTATCTCTGTCACAAATAGAACTGACTTCTATTTTAGCCCTTGGCAACGCAGATGCTTGTTGGCGCAATAATTCAATAATATAGATTTCTAAATTGATTTTGCAACGCTCGCGCACTCGAGCGGTATAGTCAGCCTGTGAAGGATTTTCCACCGCCAGTTCTTCCATAATGAATTTTACACAGATCCCACCATGTCAAATTAACAAATTATAGTATCTTTTGGCATTTATTAAATTGTACTTCCTGTTTCCACTTCAACTGTCGTTTTTTAATATTTTCTATATATGTTAACTTTACGGTGGATGGAAACTAGAGGTCGACCGATTTATGATTTTTCAATGACGATACCGATTTTATTTTATTTAAAAACGATACCGATTAATCAGCCGATTTTTTTTTTATTATTTTTTTTAAATTGATTTATTTAGATTAATTTGTAATAATGACAATTACAACAATACTGAATGAACACTTATTTTAACTTAATATAATGCATCAATAAAATTAATTTAGCCTCAGGTAAATAATGAAACATGTTCAATTTGGTTTAAATAATGCAAAAACAAAGTGTTGGAGAAGAAAGTAAAAGTGCAACTTGTTATGTAAGAAAGCTAACGTTTCAGTTCCTTGCTCAGAAACATTCAGAACATGAAAGCTGGTGGTTCCTTTTAACACGAGTCTTCAATATTCCCAGGTAAGAAGTTTTAGGTTGTAGTTATTAAAGGACTATTTCCCTCTATACCATTTGTATTTCATTAACCTTTAACTATTTGATGTTCTTATAGGTACTTTAGTATTGCCAGTGTAACAGTACAGCTTCCGTCCCTCTCCTCGCTCCTCCCTGGGCTCGAACCAGCAACACAACGACAATTAGCGCGCGCTAACTAGCTAGCCATTTCACTTCGGTTACACAAGCCTCATCTCGGGAGTTGATGAGCTTGAAGTCATAAACAGCGCAATTCTTGACGCACAACGAAGAGCTGCTGTCAAAACGCACTAAAGTGCTGTTTGAATGAATGTTTACGCGCCTGCTTCTGCCTACTACCGCTCAGTCAGATACTTAGATACTTGTATGCTCAGTCAGATTATATGCAACGCAGGACACGTTAGATAATATCTAGTAATATCATCAACCATGTGTAGTTAACTAGTGATTTATGATTGTTTTTTTATAAGACAAGTTTAATGCTAGCTAGCTAGCAACTTACCTTGGCTTACTGCATTCGCATAACAGGCAGTCTCCTTGTGGAGTGCAATGAGAGAGAGGCAGGTCGTTATTGCGTTGGACTCGTTAACTGTAAGGTTGCAAGATTGGTTCCCCCGAGCTGACAAGGTGAAAATCTGTCTTTCTGCTCCTGAACAAGGCAGTTAACCCACAATTCCTATGCCGTTATTGAAAATCAGAATGTGTTCTTAACTGACTTGCCTAGTTAAATAAAGGTGTGTGTGTGTTTGTGTGTGTGTGTGTGTGTGTCTATACAGTGCCTTGCGAAAGTATTCGGCCCCCTTGAACTTTGCGACCTTTTGCCACATTTCAGGCTTCAAACATAAAGATATAAAACTGTATTTTTTTGTGAAGCATCAACAACAAGTGGGACACAATCATGAAGTGGAATGACATTTATTGGATTTTTCAAACTTTTTTAACTAATCAAAAACAGCCAATGCTGTGCAGCCAAGAGGCCCATGATCACTCTGGTTGAACTGCAGAGATCTACAGCTGAGGTGGGAGACTCTGTCCATAGGACAACAATCAGTCGTATATTGCACAAATCTGGCCTTTATGGAAGAGTGGCAAGAAGAAAGCCATTTCTTAAAGATATCCATAAAAAGTGTCGTTTAAAGTTTGCCACAAGCCACCTGGGAGACACACCAAACATGTGGAAGAAGGTGCTCTGGTCAGATGAAACCAAAATGGAACTTTTTGGCAACAATGCAAAACGTTATGTTTGGCGTAAAAGCAACACAGCTCATCACCCTGAACACACCATCCCCACTGTCAAACATGGTGGTGGCAGCATCATGGTTTGGGCCTGCTTTTCTTCAGCAGGGACAGGGAAGATGGTTAAAATTGATGGGAAGATGGATGGAGCCAAATACAGGACCATTCTGGAAGAACCTGATGGAGTCTGCAAAAGACCTGAGACTGGGACGGAGATTTGTCTTCCAACAAGACAATGATCCAAAACATAAAGCAAAATCTACAATGGAATGGTTCAAAAATAAACATATCCAGGTGTTAGAATGGCCAAGTCAAAGTCCAGACCTGAATCCAATCGAGAATCTGTGGAAAGAACTGAAAACTGCTGTTCGCAAATGCTCTCCATCCAACCTCGCTGAGCTCGAGCTGTTTTGCAAGGAGGAATGGGGAAAAATTTCAGTCTCTCGATGTGCAAAACTGATAGAGACATACCCCAAGCGACTTACAGCTGTAATCGCAGCAAAAGGTGGCGCTACAAAGTATTAACTTAAGGGGGCTGAATAATTTTGCACGCCCAATTTTTCAGTTTTTGATTTGTTAAAGTTTGAAATATCCAATAAATGTCGTTCCACTTCATGATTGTGTCCCACTTGTTGTTGATTCTTCACAAAAAAATACAGTTTTATATCTTTATGTTTGAAGCCTGAAATGTGGCAAAAGGTCTCAAAGTTCAAGGGGGCCGAATACTTTCGCAAGGCACTGTGTGTGTGTGTGTGTGTGTGTGTGTATTTATGTATTTATTTATTTATTTATTTATTTATTTATTTATTTATTTAAATCGGCAAATCGGTGCCCAAAAATACCGATTTCCGATTGTTATGAAAACTTGAAATCGTCCCTAATTAATCGGCCAATCGGTCAACCTCTAATGGAAACAACATCGTTATTGACCATGTTTTTTCAGTGGATTCAATGGCAGTTCTTACTTTCGCCACAAGGGGCATTGTGCCGATTTTAAAATGTGCTTTTGGCACGTATGCACATTCCAAAAGTACCTTCAGCGCCAGCGCTGCTTCACAGGCACTATTCATGGTGCAAATGTACATGTACATGCATATCCAAAGCTTTTGCTAGCAAATTCAATAGGGTCTGGCTCCAGCAGATACCTTCTCAGGACATAGACGTGAGACAGACGAGCTCAGACGGGTTTAATGGTGCCAGAGAGGATGGTTCGTTACTGCCACCAACAGTTGGTGTGTGCGTTGCACACTGATGCCCTGCAACAAAGCTACTGACTTGTGCGATACACGCGACCAACAAACTTCTACCGTTTGCACGCATCTGAGATGCAAAAATACAATTTGGAGGTTCGCAGACCAGGCGGCGTCAGCATGCATAATCTGCAGCTGGATGCTTCTCAGCAAATTGGCAGTTCTTGACTGTTAGCAGTCTCTTACTGACAGTAAGAATGGACGATTGCCAGAATTGTTTTACTTTCATCAATATTACATTTCTATTTAACATACGAAACATTGACAAATACCATTATGTAAGGTAAAATAAAAATCCAAACCGATCTGTGCATCAATACTGGTGTATATAGTGAAATGCAGTTTACGGCCCAGCCCTACCACTGTTTTACAATCTCACTAAGTCGAAGATTGAAGCTTCTATGGTTATCCAATCCCACAGTAGAGAAGGTCGTGTGGTCGGATCAGCCAGGGCTGCTGTTTTGATCAGAGAAACATGCCCGTGGCAGTACACATCATTAAAGTAGAAATGGTCAGGAACACAATGGCCTGTGGCTGCTTGATGAAGACCTGTTTCTTAATTGGCACATTAAAGGAGGGTCATCTGGCCATGTCTGGGCTGATGCTGCTGATGAGTCCCTAATAAAGTCAGTCAATGTCCTGTGTCGACAGACTGCAGATGGGCCTTCTCGAGTTGGAGAGCAGTTATCTGCTGGTGCAGAGGCTCTACTCCGTTTGTTTAATCACCCAATCAGACATGGAAGATATTTAATGGCTGTTGAGTAAAGTAAATGATGCCCATTTTGTTTTTGTGTGTGGCTGTTGGCTAGAAGCTAATATCTTCCTTCCCTGTGTAATCTAATCTACATTCTTAGCTGCTATTCCAAATGCTCTTTTGGCATCACGGAATTCTAGCTATGTCAGTTTGGTCTGTTTTTACCTAGATAAGGCAGCTCTCGTGAATGGTCCAGTGTATTTTAATTCTGGAAATGGTTGCCCCCCCCCCCCCCCCCCCACCCCCACGAGGCTCCACAAAGTGCTGTGTTCCATCAAATATGGTGTGTGTATTGTACGGGCAGCTTCTGGAAAGGCAGGCTGTGGCTGCAGCCTTTATCACACTGCCGGAGTTCAGTTATGAGCAGTATGCTTTCCCTGCTGGGTGTGAGCGCGACACAAATGGTCCGATATGTATATTCACAGGTTGTCACTCACTCACGCACACTTCAGCCACAACACATAAAGAACGCACTAACTTAAATGAACTTGATCGTATCTCTTTCTAAATATCCAACATTAGGTCTTAACAAAACATTTTGTTAAACTAGTCTTTCTGCTTCCTGTGGTATCTGTATGGAGGAATTTCTGACTTTCTGTGAATTTGAAGGGCTGTAAAATGCATACCCTGTTCTGCTGTAAGAGTATAGGCAAAATGGAAACACTTGAGTAAATGAGGGATACAGGTCTGGTTTAATTAAGCAATTAACATCATGCTTAGGGTCATGTGTAAATATGGCGACCTTGGCTATGCCCCCATAGAATGACAACCCAGGCCCTGCATGTCCCCAGGCACCCTCATTTGTTGACTTCTGTGATCGAAAAAGCCTTGGTTTCATGCATGTCAACATCAGAAGCCTCCTCCCTAAGTGTGTCTTACTCACTGCTCTAGCACACTCTGCTAACCCTGATGTCCTTGCCGTGTCTGAATCCTGGCTCAGGAAGGCCACCAAAAATTCTGAGATTTCCATACCCAACTATAACATCTTCCGTCAAGATAGAACTGCCAAAGGGGGAGGAGTTGCAGTCTACTGCAGAGATAGCCTGCAAAGTAATGTCATACTCTCCAGGTCCATACCCAAACAGTTCGAACTACTAATTTTGAAAATTACTCTCTCCAGAAATAAGTCTCTCACTGTTGCCGCCTGCTACCGACCCCCCTCAGCTCCCAGCTGTGCCCTGGACACCATTTGTGAATTGATCGCCCCCCATCTAGCTTCAGAGTTTGTTCTGTTAGGTGACCTAAACTGGGATATGCTTAACACCCCGGCAGTCCTACAATCTAAGCTAGATGCCCTCAATCTCACTCAAATCATCAAGGAACCCACCAGGTACAACCCTAACTCTGTAAACAAGGGCACCCTCATTGACGTCATCCTGACCAACTGGCCCTCCAAATACACCTCCGCTGTCTACAACCAGGATCTCAGCGATCACTGCCTCATTGCCTGTATCCGCTATGGAGCCGCAGTCAAACGACCACCCCTCATCACTGTCAAACGCTCCCTAAAACACTTCTGTGAGCAGGCCTTTCTAATCGACCTGGCCCGGGTATCCTGGAAGGACATTGACCTCATCCCGTCAGTTGAGGATGCCTGGTCTTTCTTTAAAAGTAACTTCCTCACCATTTTAGATAAGCATGCTCCGTTCAAAAAATGCAGAACTAAGAACAGATATAGCCCCTGGTTCACTCCAGACCTGACTGCCCTCGACCAGCACAAAAACATCCTGTGGCGGACTGCGCTAACATCGAATAGTCCCCGCGATATGCAACTGTTCAGGGAAGTCAGGAACCAATACACACAGTCAGTCAGGAAAGCTAAAGCCAACTTCTTCAGGCAGAAGTTTGCATCCTGTAGCTCCAACTCCAAAAAGTTCTGGGACACTGTGAAGTCCATGGAGAACAAGAGCACCTCCTCCCAGCTGCCCACTGCACTGAGACTAGGTAACATGGTCACCACCGATAAATCCATGATTATCGAAAACTTCAACAAGCATTTCTCAACGGCTGGCCATGCCTTCCGCCTGGCTACTCCAACCTCGGACAACAGCTCCCCCCCCCCCCGCAGCTACTCGCCCAAGCCTCTCCAGGTTCTCCTTTACCCAAATCCAGATAGCAGATGTCCTGAAAGAGCTGCAAAACCTGGACCCGTACAAATCAGCTGGGCTGGACAATCTGGACCCTCTATTCCTGAAACTATCCGCCGCCATTGTCGCAACCCCTATTACCAGCCTGTTCAACCTCTCTTTCATATCGTCTGAGATCCCCAAGGATTGGAAAGCTGCCGCAGTCATCCCCCTCTTCAAAGGGGGCGACACCCTGGACCCAAACTGTTACAGACCTATATCCATCCTGCCCTGCCTATCTAAGGTCTTCGAAAGCCAAGTCAACAAACAGGTCACTGACCATCTTGAATCCCACCGTACCTTCTCCACTGTGCAATCTGGTTTCCGAGCCGGTCACGGGTGTACCTCAGCCACGCTCAAGGTACTAAACGATATCATAACCGCCATCGATAAAAGACAGTACTGTGCAGCCGTCTTCATAGACCTTGCCAAGGCTTTCGACTCTGTCAATCACCGTATTCTTATCGGCAGACTCAGTAGCCTCGGTTTTTCGGATGACTGCCTTGCCTGGTTCACCAATTACTTTGCAGACAGAGTTCAGTGTGTCAAATCGGAGGGCATGCTGTCCGGTCCTCTGGCAGTCTCTATGGGGGTGCCACAGGGTTCAATTCTCGGGCCGACTCTTTTCTCTGTATATATCAATGATGTTTCTCATGCTGCGGGCGATTCCCTGATCCACCTCTACGCAGACGACACCATTCTATATACTTCCGGCCTGTCCTTGGACACTGTGCTATCTAACCTCCAAACGAGCTTCAATGCCATACAGCACTCCTTCCGTGGCCTCCAACTGCTCTTAAACGCTAGTAAAACCAAATGCATGCTTTTCAACCGTTCGCTGCCTGCACCCGCACGCCTGACCAGCATCACCACCCTGGATGGTTCCGACCTTGAATATGTGGACATCTATAAGTACCTAGGTGTCTGGCTAGACTCTAAACTCTCCTTCCAGACCCATATCAAACATCTCCAATCGAAAATCAAATCAAGAGTCGGCTTTCTATTCCGCAACAAAGCCTCCTTCACTCACGCCGCCAAACTTACCCTAGTAAAACTGACTATCCTACCGATCCTCGACTTCGGCGATGTCATCTACAAAATTGCTTCCAACACTCTACTCAGCAAACTGGATGCAGTTTATCACAGTGCCATCCGTTTTGTCACTAAAGCACCTTATACCACCCACCACTGCGACTTGTATGCTCTAGTCGGCTGGCCCTCGCTACATATTCGTCGCCAGACCCACTGGCTCCAGGTCATCTACAAGTCCATGCTAGGTAAAGCTCCGCCTTATCTCAGTTCACTGGTTACGATGGCAACACCCATCCGTAGCACGCGCTCCAGCAGGTGTATCTCACTGATCATCCCTAAAGCCAACACCTCATTTGGCCGCCTTTCGTTCCAGTTCTCTGCTGCCTGTGACTGGAACGAATTGCAAAAATCGCTGAAGTTGGAGACTTTTATCTCCCTCACCAACTTCAAACATCTGCTATCTGAGCAGCTAACCGATCGCTGCAGCTGTACATAGTCTATTGGTAAATAGCCCACCCATTTTCACCTACCTCATCCCCATACTGTTTTTATTTATTTATTTTTATTTTTCTGCTCTTTTGCACACCAATATCTCTACCTGTACATAACCATCTGATCATTTATCACTCCAGTGTTAATCTGCATAATTGTAATTATTTGCCTACCTTCTCATGCCTTTTGCACACAATGTATATATAGACTCCCCTTTTTTCTACTGTGTTATTGACTTGTTAATTGTTTACTCCATGTGTAACTCTGTGTTGTCTGTTCACACTGCTATGCCTTATCTTGGCCAGGTCGCAGTTGCAAATGAGAACTTGTTCTCAACTAGCCTACCTGGTTAAATAAAGGTAAAATAATAATTTAAAAAAAAAACAATGCCCCCATCGATAGGGCACGAGGTCACTGAATGGTTTGATGAACATGTAAACTATGCCATGTTCGTCAGTCACCAGATCTCTACCCAATTGAACACATATGGGAGATTCTGGAGCAGCAACAGCGAGAGCAGTTTTTTCCACCACCATCAAAACATCAAATAATGGAATTTCTCGTGGAAGAATGGTGTCTCATTTCTCCAATAGAGTTCCAGACACTTGCAGAATCTATGCCAAGGTGCATTGAAGCTGTTCTGGCTCGTGGTAGTCCAACGCCCTATTAGGACATTTTATGTTGGTGATTCCTTTTATTTTGGCTGTTACCTGTATTTGCATCAAAGAGCGCTTCTGTCCTTGTTCTTGCTGCTTGGGTAATGGGGTAAGTTCGGTCATTTATCCTTGACCTCTGTTAAGGCATCTCAATGGAAGGTTGATGTACTACATTTAAACATTCTCCAAGTTTTTCCGAAGAACACATGGCTGTGTTTATCAGCTGTGGAGATTTCTAGCTATGCACCCCATGAGGCAGAGTATTTTTAGCCCAGCAGGTTGAGAACCGTGGCAGGAGAGCTGTATGTAGAGCCCTGTGTCTCTAGACACAACGTGAGAACCGTCTGAACTGGAATAAACTGATGTAGGAATGGAGAGCCAATGTCGCTCCGAGATTGTCTTCGCCTGCACCCAGCTGTGCTGACAGATTGAGGAAACCCCCTCACAGCTCCCCCTAATCGGCATTGCCCTGACACATGTAGTGTTTATTTTAGTAGATTGAGTTTAGTTAGGGCCATGGTTAGATTTTCCCTGCTCCTGGGCCTGTGGAAGACATGTGTTTTCCCCAGAACAGCTGCAGTGTGCAGAATTCCCCTGGACCACAGGGAGGCGGATACCCAGGCCTTGTTGACCAGGCGGTCAGATCCTCGGTCACAGTAGCCTAGGAAACACGTTCTCTAGGGATGAACTTCCTGCTCCAGCCTGGATTAATCAGTTACTTGCATGTTATCTATATTAGTTCATGCTGGTGTTATATAGGCTAGGCTTTATCTCTAATGGGACATTTTGTAATATGATATAACAGACTCTTCTGAACTTAGCTGTAAGCACACCATGTACAGGAGTTTAAAAATTATATTTTTTAAATAACCCACCCACCACTCTAATCCATTCCTTTGCCAATGTTTTGCAAAAAAGGGGAAGACTATCTCTGCTCTGGATAGCTCTCTGACCTAATTTCCACTTTATGCGACGGATACTGACGTTGAAATGTTCTGCGTTCCTCAATGTCCCTTGTCCTTTCTTTGCATCACATAACTCTAACGTTCTGCTCTTTTTTAGGAATGACAGGAAATAGTTAATTGTTGCTTCCCCTTCCAGCACAGGGTAGAAAAACATGAACTGTCCTGATCTTCCTGTTAAAGGCCTTTTATATCAGGTGTTACTTTCCCAGATAGCTAAGGTTTTATACTATGTCTGGTTATCTCTTATTCACACTGGTGCCTGAGGTGAACACTGACTTGACTGTCTGTCTCCCTGTGGGTGTACATGATCCCCCTCAGCTGTTGCCAGTGTTGTCCAGGGCTGGATATAGAGTAACTCTGCATCTCCTCTTCCTGTATGCTGGGTGTGCTAAGCCATGCTGTCATCAGGGCACAGAATTAACTGCTGATGCAAGAGAGGGTGCCCATGGTCACAATATAAGATTGCACTGTTGATATTCTCTTTTTCAGACGTCTCATAGCCATGCCCACTCTTCAGATGTCCAAAAGAGGTTTTGAGAAAGTAGTTATTTCTTGCCTGAAATAATTACAGATGGCCCATTTGTCTGTATCTGAACTGAAGTTTTATGGGTCTCTGCTGCACAATATGATAGACTCTATAACCAGAGGCGCGTACTCATGGATGCCAAAAAGTTTACCTATTAAAAAAAAATAACATGAAAGATAAAATGTTGTCTCTTTCATAAAAATAATAGCCAACCAGCATTGATCTAAACTGTGAATGATGCTAGCACAACAAATAAAGTGTTAACGGAAGCCAGTTTGGATTTGGCTTCACACCAATCACATCACATCAAAAACAGAATGAAATTTACAGAAAAACTTGAATTGTTGCATCTCTTTGTTTCGTTGACCTCCAGTGGCTGGCCAGCTAAAATTGTCCCTTACCTAAAATAAGCCATGCATGGAGCTAGGGATTTGGATTTGTGGTTTTACTTAGTTCTCCACACTGGCCAATGCTTATAACGGCGATGCTAACCATAAATTCATACGTTGTGCCCCAGGCCTGAGAGGATCGAAGTTCAATATGTAGTAGGCTAGTGTTAACTAGCTGGCCTGGCGCATCGTTGTCCATGAAAGGAAGTATGCTAACGAGCAAGCATTTTAGCCAGGTAACCTAGGACAACGAACTAAAAGCGTGTACTGTATGACAGTCAGACCTTTTCGTTAACATGGAGGGGAGGATGTCGTTTGCGTTTCTCTACAAGTAGGGTGAGTCAACATGTTTTTTTTTTTTACTCACGCGCACACATCGGCACCATGGACAGCTACTTCATATTTAGCTTGGACTTAATTGTTTTTGATATCTTTTTAGTTGTCACTATATTAGACTAAGCATAAGTTAGTTCATGTTGAAATGGTGCTGGAATAGTGGAGGCAGCTCCTGTTTTCTTTTAGACTTGCAGTAACTCTCCGTGGTTACTAAACAACCGTTGATTTAGAGTCTGAAAATGTCGGAAACATTAACTTGCTTGATCCTGCTGTAGGTCATGTAACTGTTCGATACATATAAAAATGCTTTGTGGACGTCACCTGACGTATTGCTCTCTGGTTTTGCGATGAAACAGGTTATTGTCTCTGCTTTAGGCCTATACACACAGTGCATTTGGACAGTATTCAGACACCTTGACTTTTTCAAAATGTTACGTTACAGCCTTATAAAATGGATTCAATAGTGTTTTGCCCCCTCATCAATCTACACACACTAAGCCATAATTTAGAAATTATTGCAAATGTATAAAAATTTGAAATTGAAATCACATTTGCATAAGTATTCAGACCCTTTACTCAGTCCAATGTTGAAGCGCCTTTGGCAGCGATTTATAGCCTCAAGTCTTCTTGGGTATGACGCTACAAGCTTGACACACCTGTATTTGGGTAGTTTCCATTATACTCTGCAGATCCTTTCAAGGGCTCTGGCTGGTTCACTCAAGGACATTGAGACTTGTACCGAAGCCACTCCTGCGTTGTTTTGACTGTGTGCTTAGGGTTGTTTTTTTTTTTCATCAAGGAGCTCTCTGTACTTTGCTCCGTTAATCTTTGCCTAGACCCTGACTAGTCTCCCAGTCCCTGAAGCCGAAAGACTTTCCCATAGCATGATGCTACCACCACAATGCTTCACCTTAGGGATGGTATTGGCCAGGTGATGAGCGGTGCCAGTTTTCCTTCAGACATGACGCTTGGCATTCAGGCCAAAGAGTTCAATCTTGGTTTCATCAGTCCAGATAATCTGGTTTCCTTGAGGTGCCTTTTCGCAAACTCCTAGCGGGCTGTCATGTGCCTTTTTACTGATGTGTGACCACTACCATGAAGGCCTGTTTTGGTGGAATGCTGCAGAGATGGCTGTCCTTCTGGAAGGTTCTCCCATTTCCACAGAGGAACTCTGGAGCTCTGTCAGTGACAATTGGGTTCTTGGTCACCTCCCTGACCAAGTCCCTTCTCCCCCAACTGCTTAGTTTGGCCGGGCAGCCAGCTCTAGGACAAGACTTGGTGGTTCCAAACTTCCATTTAGGAATGATGGAGGCCACCGTGTTCTTGGGGACCTTCAATGCTGCAGAAATGTTTTGGTACCCTTCCCGAGATCTGTGCCTCGACACAATCCTGTCTCGGAGGTCTACGGACAATTCCTTCAACCTCATTGCTTGATTTTTGCTCTGACATGCACTGTCAATTGTGGGACCTTTATATAGACAGTTGGGTCCCTTTCCAAATCATGTCCAATCAATTGAATCTACCACAGGTGGACTCCAATCAAGTTGTAGAAACATCTCAAGGATGATCAATGGAAACAGCATGCACCTGAAATGAATTTAGAATCTCATAGCAAAGGGGCTGAATTCTTATATAAATAAGGTATTTGTTTTACATTTTTTTTTATACATTGGCAACAATTTCTAAACTGTTTTGGCTTTGTCATTATGGGGTATTGTGAATAGATTGACATGTTTTAATCCATTTTAGAATCAAGCTGTAACGTAACAATGTGGACAAAGTTACGGTCCGAATACTTTCAGAATGCACTGTATCATGGTGGCAAGGCATAAGAACTAACCTGTTGTAGAGCAAACAACTTCTCCAGTTATTTTACCTGCCCACCGCTACTGGATATAACCTCCCATTTTGCATGCACTTCTCTAAGGGGTTGGGTTAAATGTGGAAGACACATTTCAGTTGAATACGTTCAGTTGAACAACTGACTAGGTTTCCGCCCTTTCCGTAGAACTAAGAGCCTGTTTTTTTTTTTTTTTTTTTTTTTTGGTCACACTTTCTCTCGCTGAATTTGTTTCAGCATTTATCCATCGACAGACGTTTCCTGCCAGCAGGATATCAAAACCGAGTGATGACTTCACAGGTTACCTTGTGTGTCACACTATAATGGTCGCATTAGGGTGTTGCATCTGTCAAGGCAGCCGCTGTGCTCCGCCTTGGTTTTAAAATGGTAACTGATTGATTGGCCTTAATTTTTTATGGAAGTGGAACCTTACGGTATTGTCCACAAAATTGCTTGATGGCCGTCAAAGTCCACGAGCGTCACTCTCTCGGCTTGATTAAACATTTGTTTTGTGTGCGTGTGTGCTCTGTCTCAGTATTTGTGAAGAACTAATACGAGTTCAATATACAGTACCTACTGTGTTTGTGTGACCTCATGGTCTTCATACATGAGTTCCCACAATAAATCATGTTAGTTACGATCTCATCTTGAGTTCCCTGCCCTCCCATGAGTATAACAAATCCAATGCCTGTTGTATGTGTGTAACAATGGTTGTTGAAAGTGCTCCCCACTAAACTCTTTCCTGTTTTGTATTCCCTATATACAGGGCTCCAGAGATCATCCTGGGTCTGCCGTTCTGTGAGGCCATCGACATGTGGTCCCTGGGCTGTGTCATCGCTGAGCTCTTTCTGGGCTGGCCCCTCTACCCAGGAGCACTGGAGTATGACCAGGTAAATCAAAGCACCTGCCTGACATCTCCAAAGCTAGCAGACTGTCAAGGGAAGAGAGCGATACTGACAGAACTGACATCTCAGTGAAGACTGGCCACACACAGACCAGTGGAGCAGTGTAACAGCCCCTGATGCCTGTGTGCTGGTGTGTTTTGAATCTAAATGTGATGGTTAAAGCCTCCACTTTTCGTTTGTTTTCTTATTGAAACCCTGTCTTATTTTGTTGGTGCTCTCTAAGCAGTGACGCATACGAATACAAAATGTCTCATCTGGACATTAATGGAACAGGAAATTGGCTGTGTCATCTTTGATTATTTCCCTTAGGCCAGTAACTAAGTGATTGGGACTGAGTCCCCCAGCTTAAAGGGGAGACCATGGTAAAGCTCTGTGGTGTGCTGGGGCAGGGCTGTCATTCTTGGGTCTAGTGGTCATTTGGACCACGACCAGGCAGTAGTGCTTTGCTGACCATGAGCCCCCCTGACTGCTGCACCGCGCCAGCGCTGGGTCCAGTTCCATGCCACACAGCAAAATGTATTTATAAGCCTAATGCTAGACACACCACACACACCTCGACCCACCCCCACCACCACCACCCCAAGCCTGCACCATCAGCAGGTTCTCACTTCATTGCTCTCACTGTGTTTGTGCAGCGTTGTGGCAACCCAATTTGAATCTCTATAACATCCAAATCATCAAGCCTTAAACAGAGCCAGTTAATCTCGCCGGTCTCCTGGCTGTATTGAGAGATACAGCGGCAGCTTTGCAGAGTGAGGAAAAACCCCTGCCTCCTGTCCTAACACATGCCTGGTCTTGTAGTTTTAGCAGCTCTAAGGCACAGTGTTTTGGCTGGAAGAGGGTAGATATGACGTACCCTTTCTGAGAAATAGGCCTTACTGGCTTTACTGTCAGGGACAGATGCTAACTTGTATTTGTCATACTGTCAGTGTCACTGCTCCCACAGGAGAGCAAGTGTCAAAATCTAAGTCTGGTCTATTGCTGTTTTTAAAAACAATTTTAGTAATGAGCTCATGGGCAGCAATGACGTTGTTTGAATAATAAAGAAGTAGATCTCGTCATTATTGTTTTTGCCATGTTACCAGATGAGCAACATGTCTTTTTGTAAGGTGATTTTTTTTTTTTTTTTTTTTTTTTTTTTTTGCATTTATCTAGGTCACCCTACCTCCACTTTGTGGGATTGGAAAGGTTTCCATGGCGATTTTGGAGCACATTACATCTGTCCTGGGCATGTCAAGTGGCTCTCAGCATATTGGCCTGGCAAAGTAGCAAGGGATTAGCAGCAGTACTATAATAGAGTAACCGATATTCCTACTGGAATTATATTTTACAAGTGTATGACGTGTGTCTATTTACTCCGTTTGGAAGACCTACATGTAACTTTTTGATTAGCTTGGATTAGTAGAGACCGAAACACCCTGTTTCGCTTAAGTGTCTTTGTCCTGCGGGTATGTTTGGTAGGGCTGGGATAGCCGTGTGCCTGTGTCAGGCTCCCGATGTGGGGGTGACGGAATGCTGCTAATGGGAAGTTCTCCTCGACACTTCTCTCACAAACCTCACAACTCCATGACCACACTTGGCGGTCCAGTCATTGCATGCCATCAATAGCAGTGCAGTGGTCAGCTCTATTTACGTCCTGCATTAAAATACTATTGTGTAGTTTGTTTTGATGAATATCTGTGTAGTGCCATCAGGGTTTTTTCAAGATCAAAATGGGGTTTTGGGTGGTTGGCGTGGCCAATGGTGCGGTCGCTGACCACCATTTTTAGAGGCCCTCCTGTTGACTGCAGTAACAAATGTACATTTCCTGCAGTTCCACACATCTTGCCATGGCTTATGCTATCTGACTGACTCAAACATAACAAAATCAATGGCTATTCAATGACAAAAATACAATACACATTTTTGGGGGGAATTTTTGATTCTCTGTCTAGCTTTTATTTTGGTGATTGTTAGTTCTCAAAGATGATCTTATTTGAAAATATAGGTCCATTATCTTTTCTACATACTTCACATCCGGTGTTAGTCATTTATGTTGACATGTTTGTCCATTATCCTTAATGTTGGTGATTCCTTTGTAGATGTATTCAGAAAGTATTCGTACCCCTTGACTTATTCCACATACAGCCTAAATTCGAAATATATATATATATATATATATATATATATTTTTTTTTATTTTTTTTTATTTTTTTATCCTTCTACACACAATGCCCCATAATGACAAAGTGAAAACATGTTTTTAGAAATGTTGTGAGAAAATGGGTGAGAAAATCAATATAATCAGGCTGTAACACAACAAAATGTGGAATAAGTCAAGGGGTATGAATACTTTCTGAAGGCACTGTATATTAGTAGGTCCAACAAGCAGGAATATGATGTAAACGCTGCAATCATATTGTCTTCCTCTATCTTTCTCCTACACAGATTCGCTACATATCTCAGACACAAGTGTTGCCGGGGGAGCAACTGCTAAACGCGGGGACCAAGACATCCCGCTTCTTCTGCAAAGAGTCCGACTCGCCTTATGCTTCCTGGAGACTGAAGGTAACATTGACACTCTGATTCCTGAACATGGGCATCCTAGACCAGGGCCAGGCAACTACATTGAACAAAAATATATAAATATCAACATGTGAAATGTTAGTCCCATGTTTCCTGAGCTGAAATAAAAGGTCCCAGAAATGTTCCTTACACGCGCAAAGCTTATTTCTCTTAAATGTTGTGCACAAATTAGTTTACATCCCTGTTAGTGAGCATTTCTCATTTTGAAAAGATAATCCATCCACCTGACAGGTGTGGCATATCAATAAGCTGATTAAGCAGCATGATCATTACACTGGTGCACCTTGTGCTGGGGACAATAAAAGGCCACTATAAAATGTGCAGTTTTGTCGCACAACACAATGCCACAAAGTTTTGAGGGAGCATGCAATTGGCATGCTGACTGCAGGAATGTCCATTAGAGCTGTTGCTAGAAAGTTGAATGTTCATTTCTCTACCATAAGCTGCCTCCAATGTTGTTTTAGAGAATTTGGCAGTATGTCCAACTGGCCTCACAATCGCAGACCATGTATGGTGTGGGCGAGTGTTTGCTGATGTCAATGTTAACCCCACCGCCACCATGGGGCACTCTTATGGTATGGGCAGGCATAAGCTACGGAACACAAACACAATTGCATTTTATCAATGGCAATTTCAATGCAGAGATACCGTGACAAGATCCTGAGGCCCATCGTCATGCCATTCATCCGCCGCCATCACCTCATGTTTCAGCATTAAAATGCACGGCCCCGTGTCATAATGATCTGTACACAATTCCTGGAAGCTGAAAATGTCCGTTCTTCCATGGCCTGCATACTCACGACATGCCATCCATTGAGCACATTTGGGATGCTCTGGATTGACGTGTACGACAGACAGCGTGTTCCAGTTCCCGCCAATATCCAGCAACTTTGCCAGCCATTGATTTAGCCGCGGGATGATTTGTCATAGCAGATGGTAAGGTGGCCGGAACATAATTGTAATAATTTTGAGTACTGCAAATGGGCCACAACTAAGCCAAAAATCTATTGTATTTGATTACATTGAGACACGATCACATATCTATTTTATTTGTGGGAATACTTGGAACAGATTTCCTGAATTATTATTATTATTATTATTATTATTTTATTTTATTGCTGAACTGGTCATTTTATTTTTCAGGTTTTTGTGCAAAAAATAAATCACTCACGGACCAAAAACCGAACCGCATGTTGCCGACACCTGTCATAAACCATCAACAGACCCAGTTCTGAGTACACTAGGTAGAATTCTAGAGAATGCATGTTCACAATTGAAGACTCCTCACATTTTTTGTTTCTGCAGACGACAGAGGAGCATGAGGCTGAGACGGGGATGAAATCCAAAGAGGCCAGGAAGTACATTTTTAGCAGTCTGGATGACATAGCACATGTGAGTACAAAACTTTGCTTAAATGTGTCAGATAATCACATCATTCAAAGTACGAATTTGCGTACAAGTAAATTATGTGTGAAAACGACCTTATGATACAGTAGTGTGACAAGTGAATACCTGTGTATTTTGATACATAGTAGCTAAAGAGGTTGGTTTTGTTTTGCTGCCAGGTGAATCTGGTGCTGAATATGGATGGCAGTGACTCGCTGGCAGAGAAGGCAGACCGGATGGAGTTTGTGGGCCTGCTGAAGACCATGTTGCTGATTGATGCTGAGAAGAGGCTTGCTCCCTCAGATGCCCTCAACCATCCCTTTGTCACCATGCAGCACCTTCTTGACTTCCCCCACAGCAATCAGTAAGTCTAGCCTAGGGCTAAACAATAACATAACAAACCCAACAAAAGCTCTTCCATGCTCTACCAAGAAATTAACTACAAACTGATTACAGATGGACACTGATCAGAAGTATGCTGCAATGTTCCATGAATGCGCTCTGCCCGATCGTCCATCTCACCCGTTCTCCTCCCTTTTCTCCAGTGTTCAATCGTGTTTCCACATCATGGATGCCTGTCAATCACGTCCCAACACTTACGATACACTCAACCGCAACAAAGCACCGTTCCACAGACCCTCAAACAACTCAGCTGGACTGCCAATGGCCTTCAATAAAATGGGATCGGTTCACTCCCAGGTAATCTATTCATCACAATTACAAGAAGCTTAATGTATGGCCTGAATGGATGTAAACTTGAAATCTGTTACATTTATGGTTGGGGTAAATAGACTTCTTATTTAACCAATATTGCCACCTACAGGATTATTGGTGCTATTGAATTGCTATTAATATTTACCTTTAATGGTACTGCTGTCTCTCTCACTTCAGTGTCTGAAGTAAATAATGAAAAGAAAAGTTGATGAAACTTAACCCCCCCCCCCCACCCCCTATGCAGGCTTTGACGCAGGCTTTGACGCAGTCTGCTCCCTCTGTGATGCATCCTGGGATGCTGCAGACTGGAAATGGTCAGTTTGGGTGTAACGACTCCTTTCAGCCAGCCCTCATCCTTTGCCCCCCAACCATGCAAGGTATGGAGCGCTTCAAATTAGCACACAATCTAGTCATTTCATGAGAGATACAATATTAATGCTGGATTTACAGTGGCCTTGTCGATCAAAGTTCAAATCCAATACTAGGCTATGCTTGTTGTTTCATGTAGCTAACCCAAACCAGTCAGGATATGCAGTTCGGATGGAGAGCACGATACCAATGGTGAACCAAGCCCCTCCCATACAGCCTTTGCAGATGCGACCTGGAGTTATGGCACAGGTGAGACTGGCTCACATTGGGGATATTTGTTTACAGGGGTCAGATGCCACACTGTACTTAGTTGAGGTCCTTGACTCATGCTAGTCGGAGGTAACACTTTCAAGTGAGGCGGTTTAGGAGTTTGACGCTTCCCTTACCGCATCTTAAAGGTTTATGGCGTGCTAATGATTCCTGTCTTGGTTCTTTGCAGCAACCGTGGCCAAGTAGAGGCCAGCAAATCCTGGTACCAGCCTGGCAGCAAGTGGCTCCTCCTACCTCCTCTATGGCTTCTGATAATGTGGCTGGCCCACAGAGGCTCAGTGACTGGGGGTGAGTTAGTTCACCATAGAAGAAATTACCTTTTTAACACTTACTTCACTTTCCCCTTTCTTTGTACTGTGGAGATAAAACGTATATAATGTTGTTGTTTTGCCTTTTTAAAGGAAAGTACGGCAACACAGCAATCATTACACCAACATGATGCAGCCAATTCTAACCAACCAAATGACCATATCCGGTCCACAACCAATCAACATTGGTATTGCACACGTGGTGTGGCCACAGCCGCACGCCAACAAGAGGAACCAGACCAGTCAGAACAGGTGAGATTTCCTTCTTCCGCCCAACGATTCTCCTCTGTTACAGTTAGATAGTGTCCATGGCAAATCAATGCTGTTGGATTGACCTGAGTTCATTGTTTCTGGCTTGATAAATGATTGATTTTACATCATCATGATAATGTGGCTGGTGACATTTTGCTTCTTGAAAGTCTAATATCTTTAACTTTACTGTTTTGGGACTATAAAAAAATATAAATGTATAGTTTTGAGTGGATTTTCCCTTTAAGTGAGTGTACTACTAAATCATAGTCATATTGTTCTTACATAAACAATAGTCAATGTACGGATAAACAACTTTTACTCTACTACCTATTAGGAGCATGAACTACTCACACAACAACAGGGACATCCAAATCTCAATGTGCCGATCTCCAAAGATGTCCGACCGTGTTAGTAACACAGGAGGAGGCGATTTGTCCCATCGGGAGAGGCCTGTGGAGGTTCAGCAGGAAAGAAGTGAAGAAGTGAGCTGCTGTAAGGCAGTGGAGGACGAGCGGATAGATATGTCCCACCAGCAGCGAGAGTCTGCGGTCATCGATGACCTACCCAGCCCCACCCTCAGCGTAATCAGTATCAGCAGTGACACGGATGGGGAGGAGGATTCTTCCTGCAGGTGCAAAGGCGGCTCTGACTGCGAGGCTTGTAAGGGCTCTCTGAACATGGAGAGGGTGTGCTCCCTCAGCAGCCCAGACAGCACCCTCAGCACCAGCTCCTCTGCCTCGGTGCAGTCCAGCCCGTCCCCCTGCAAGAGGCCCAACAGGTACTGCCAAACTGCACAACTTTTGATAACTTGCCTGAGGGGTCAAAGTCTTGATCATCAGTAGCACGCCTGTGCATTTAGTTGTTCTGTTAGTTATTCTGTTATTGATTGTGTTTGTCTGTTTTCAGCATGTCTGAGGATGATGGTCATGGGAGCGGCTGCGAGACGGTAGACGGTTCCCCCGCCTCGGACTCCAGCCAGAGCCACAGCCCCTACCTGGAGAGCCGCTACCTAGGCAACCACAACCATCAGTCCCTGGGTATGACGACGCGTGGCATGGACCCTGAGAACGATCCCAGCAAGCTCCCAGTGAGAACCATGGTGGTGCCCCCTATGAGGGTGGTGCAGAACAACAACAACATGGACCAGCACACAGACAGAACGGGTCAGTTTCTATTTGGAGAATTTCATGTCAATTATTTCAGTATTAACAGTAAGAATAGGCCTATACAGTAATGTTTTGTGTAATGCAAAGGGCTGGTTAGAACTGATCTCTGAACTGTTAAAAGTTAATTTATGGAATTTCTTTCCTCAATGCGTTTGAGCCAATTATTGTGTTGTGACAAGGTGGTATACGGAAGATAGCCCTATTTGGTAAAATACCAAGTCCGTATTATGGAAAGAACAGCTCAAGTATGCAAAGAGAAACAACAGTCCATCATTACTTTAAGACATATAAAGGTCAGTCAATCTGGAAAATTTCAAGAACTTCTTAAAGCGTAGTTGCAAAAGCCATCAAGCACTATGATGAAACTGGCTCATGAGGACCGCCACAGGAAAGGAAGACCCAGAGTTACCTCTGCTGCAGGGGATAAGTCCATTAGAATTACCAGCCTCAGAAATTGTAGCCCAAATAAATGCTTCACAGAGTTCAAGTAACAGACACATCTCAACATCAACTGTTCAGAGGAGGCCTTCATGGTCGAATTGCTGCAAAGAAACCACTAATAAAGGACACCAATAATAAGAAGAGACTTGCTTCGGCCAAGAAACACGATTTAATGTACATTAGACCGGTGGAAATCTGTCTTTTGGTCTGATGTGTCCAAATTTGATAAATTTGGTTCCAAGCACTGTCTTTGTGAGACGCAGAGTAGGTGAACGGATGATCTCTGCATGTGTGAGTCCCACCGTGAAGCATGGAGGAGGTGTGATGGTTTTGGGGTGCTTTGCTGGTGACACTGTTGGGGATTTGTTTAGAATTCAAGGCACACTTAACCAGCATGGCTACCACAGCATTCTGCAGCGATGCACCATCCCATCTGGTTTGGGCTTAGTCCCACTATCATTTGTTTTTCATCAGGACAGTCACCCAACACACACCTCCAGGCTGTGTAAGGGCTATTTGACCAAGAAGGAGAGTGGTGGAGTGCTGCATCCCCCTCTCAACCCAATTGAGATGGTTTGGGATGAGTTGGACCATAGAGTAAAGGAAAAGCAGCCAACAAGTGCTCAGCATGTGGGAAGTCCTTCAAGACTGTTGGGAAAGCATTCCAGGTGAAGCTGATTTGAGAGAATGCAAAGGGTGGCTACTTTGAAGAATCTAATATATAACATATTTTGAACTGTTTAAACTGTTTAACAATTTTTCTATTTCATAGTTTTGATGTCTTCTCTAGTATTCTACAATATAGAAAATAGTAAAAATAAAGAAAAACCCTTGAGAGAGTAGGTGTGCAAAAATAAATACATTTTTTTTGGGGGGGGGGTGTAAGTCAAAGATAATGGACTTATATATTTTATATTAGTATAATCTTTGAGAACTAACAATCACCTAAATTAAATCTAGGTAGTCAGAGAATAGAAAATTCAGAAAACAGTCAATTTTTTGCCGTATTTATTTTGTTTGAGCGAAAGAACACTGCATGACAAAATTCATGGAATTATAGAAAATTTGCTTTAAAACCTCATATCTCGGCTCCATGGAGAAATGTGTAGAAATGCAGGAAACAGCTGACTGAAGAGAGGACGGCCGGGATTTGTGCGGTTAAATTACTTTATGCGGTAACGTGGACTTTTAAATGTATTATAGTGTGATGAAAAGTTGTTGCGCTTTGCTGAAATATGTAAGCAAGTCTTTGGTTGTCTAGGCACCACCCTGCAGCATCAACCAGCGCATTCAGTCACATTGGTCATTTTTGAATGCTGGCGGTGCTTTCACTCTAGTGGTAGCATGAGACTGAGTCTACAACCCACACAAGTGGCTCAGGTAGTGCAGCTCATCCAAAATGGAACATCAATGCGAGCTGTGGCAAGAAGGTTTGCTGTGTCTGTCAGCGTAGTGTCCAGAGCATGGAGGCGCTACCAGGAGACAGGCCAGTACACCAGGAGACGTGGAGGTGGCCGTAGGAGGGCAACAACCCAGCAGCAGGACCGCTACCTCCACCTTTGTGCAAGGAGGAGCAGGAGGAGCACTGCCAGAGCCCTGCAAAATGACCTCCAGCAGGCCAGAAATGTGCATGTGTCTGCTCAAACGGTCAGAAACAGACTCCATGAGGGTGGTATGAGGGCCCGACGTCCACAGGTGGGGGTTGAGCTTACAGCCCAACACCGTGCAGGACGTTTTTCATTTTCCAGAGAACACCAAGATTGGCAAATTCGCCCCTGGCACCCAGTGCTCTTCACAGATGAAAGCAGGTTCACACTGAGCACATGACAGACATGACAGAGTCTGGAGACGCCGTGGAGAACGTTCTGCTGCCTCACATCCTCCAGCATGACCGGTTTGGTGGTGGGTCAGTCATGGTGTGGGGTGGCATTTCTTTGGGGGGCCGCACAGCCCTCCATGTGCTTGCCAAAGGTAGCCTGACTGCCATTAGGTACCGAGATGAGATCCTCAGACCCCTTGTGAGACCATATGCTGGTGCGGTTGGCCCTGGGTTCCTCCTAATGCAAGACAATGCTAGACCTCACTCTTACTAATGGGCTTTATTACCACTAGCAAGGAGGAGCAATTGTATTTCTGTCTGCCGAAGTTTCTCTCTCTGTTTATTTCAGCAAAGCATGCTCTTGTTTCCAGTGGGTCCTTATTGGTCTTTTAGCCAGTCATATATTAAAATACTTATTTTATCTGTTAGTCTTACCGATCCCTTTTGTGGTTTCTCTTGCAGTCTTCGAAATCTCGTGCCAGTCCAAAGGGCGTTGCGCCCCCGGACGACTGAACCACCATTCCACACCTCTCCATCCCCGGCAGCAACAGAAGATGACCGCGTTCCAGCAGCAGCCCCTGGGCTTTGGCCAGGTCAGTCCTCCCTTCTTACTGGTGTCTTCCAGGTTTTGTCATTCAAATCTAATTCTACCTGCATCATTTTACTTTTTTGACATTTTAGTAATTTAGCAGGTGCTCTTATCTAGAACGACTTAGACAACACTACAAACTAACGGTTTCTCCCTCTCATCTGCCCACCCTCAGGTCCAGCATTACGGCTCCTGCAACAAGGAGTGGAACGGAAACTATGGGCAGCACCGGCGGCCGCACGCTTACATCCCTCCCACGGTGCACGGCCATGCTTTCACCCTCCCCCACAGCAGCCCCACCCACAACTCGGGACACCACCCCCAGGCCGCCCTACTCTCCTACCCTCCCTCGGCGCCCGTCGCCCACCTTCTGGCCTCGCCCTGCGCCCAGCGGCCCGTTCTGCAGCCCACCTACGGCATTGTCCACCAGGTGACCATGGGCATCAACCACCGGCTGCTGCCCTCACCCACCATCCATCACCAGGGCCAGTACAAACCCCTCTTTCCACCACACTCCTACATCGCCTCGCCCGCCTATACAGGTTTTCCCCTCAGCCCCACCAAACTCAACCAGTACCCTTACATCTGAGAACCAGCCACCCAGGGCCATGGGCCAGCAAGGGCAGCCAGCAGTGACAACTACAACCAAGGCCTTCATCTGTCATCTCTCATGTTATGACGGATAAAGAATCCCCTTTGACTTTAACAAATCATGTTGGTTGATGGTGATGATAATAGAATTGAAACCGTTAGCTTTAAAAATATAATTAAAAAAACATAATGGAAAAAGAATGAATGAATCAGTGAATGATTAAGAAATTCTCACTTAATGTGTTTTTGCACATTTGCTCTGCTTTGTCATTTGGATCGAATGGTTCTCTCTATGAAATGGGTCAAATGGAGGGTTAGAGGTCGTTTTCTCAACCCCCACTTTTCCTGTTTTTCTGTATTGCCTTCTATCTAGCACGTGTGCTAATCACATCACTCGTTAAGCCATCCCAATCTCCAGTGCTAGGACAGCAGAAGTTTGTCTCCGTTCGTTTGTTGGTTCATTGTGGTGTAAAGGTGTTAGTGTTTGCTAATGTCCTCTGTGTTTTCAGTGTGATACCGTCAGTGGTCTGAAAAGGTTGTTCCACACGCTGCATGACGTCGCATGGGCAAAATAACTTAGTCGAGTCGTTGACAGATGCTTAGATGTCACTCTTTCTATGTGTACTGTGAGACTTGCTGCATCGTAACTTGTTCCCACACCTACTAGTGCCTTAAATATATGAGGTTGTTAATGTTACTTATCGCATATATATATATATATAAATATATAAATGTACTGGACTGCAGCACTTGAAGATTATTTTTACTCTGATATGCTTATCAGATAATCAAATAAGTCTTGCTTATTTGGCCTCATTGTATATTTGAGTAGTTGAGCCTCTTTTACCAGAGGACGCCAGCATGCTTTGCTGTGGCAAATGTTTATTTGGTTTGGACTTTTCCCAAATGAACTAATGTACATAAAACAGAATTTGAATGATTTTAATATTTGATAATCAATTTCTAGTCACTTAGTACTTAATTACTAACAGTATTGACACTGTTTTTTTGAAACTGCAGTACAATCTAGATATTAGGCGCTGGTTTGCTGTGTTATGGTTTTTTACAGCCTTTTTCTTAGATTAATACTGATGTGAGGCATAACGTTGACTATCGACAAACATGCAAATAGTTGGTTGGTTCTTGGTACAGTATGATCTCATTATCTTCAGAACACCTATACAGTGTTTGATATACCCATCTATCAACCTACAGTATAATTGCTGGACTATGTAGTGCTTGACAAGGTGTATTGGTTGAGTGCAATTTGCTTTCATTGTTCCATTTAAAGATTTGTCGTCGTCAACTGCTTAGTGCTTATTTTCTACATTCCTTCAGGGAGGAAATATATTTTGAATTTTGTTTTTTAATTGCTTGCATGAGCATTAGATTTTTGTCTTTCCTTACTTTTCAAATGCTCTTTCAGCACCAAAGACTAATTCATATCCTAAGCAAGGTAGCTACTCATTTTCCGTTGACCTCAAGTATTCTGGAGTCATCGAGATGAAATATATTTTAAAAAGGTTTGAGGTTTTATTTTCAGCATTTTGGGCAAGTATGATTATATTATGTATTGAATGTATCCTAGATAAGCTGCTAGCTATGTACTGATTGCCACATCAAAATGATTAACTTAGTTCTTACTGTGTTCTTACTTTTGTATAGTTTCAATTACCATATAATAGAGGTGGATTTTATTTTAGTATAGAGTATACTTAATGGCATTAAGACTTGTTAGTGCCTCTGTATATTTGCTTTGACGTTTTGAAGTGCGATTGTATCTACTGTATTGCAAGTAATGGAATTTAGCTTTTTTTTTGTGTGTGTGTTTTTTCTTTTGTGTGTGCCTATAGCATCAGTATTTTTATCTTATTAAATATAGGTTGGGTTCATCATTGCATACAGTAATTGATGTGTTGACAATTTTGTGTTGATTTTTAGTTATTGTTCTGTTAACACGCTCAAAAGCCTACATCTTACTCGCATTACCATTGATTGACAGATCTGTATTACCATGCAGATATATTTACTGCAACACATCTATTTGGTCCTTATCTAAACATTGGGCTACAGAGAGGCCTTCTTCACATACGTACTATTTGTTATGAAATGGATCAGTAAGCACTTGTTCAAATTTATTGAACTCTCAATATGCTCATCAGGTTCAGTATAAGGTAAAATCCCACACAGTTTTCATGAAATTGCTGTGCTCTGTGGACTTTGACTATATGATTTCTTTTTTAGGCATTTATTTTAAGCCTAAGAAAATGTTCTAAACCCACTTTTTGTATCTAAAGTGGATTGAGAGGGATCTTCTACAGATTATTCTGACCTATTCCTAGTTGATTGACTGAGGCAAATGTGTGGGATTTTTCTTCAATCTTTAATCCAAACAAGGGGGATTGTCAAATGATGACTGATCTTTTTCGCTTTCAAATCTTGCCACTCCTTTTGTAGTTTCATTACATTGTGGACTGAGAGATTTGTTTAAATTTGTTTACTCACTAGCCCCACAACCCCGGACACACACGGATGCATTTTTTTGTCATTCTGACTGTCTATAACCAACCTAGTGCCTTTTTAGATATGTGGTCCAGAGAATAACTGTTTGTCGATAACTCCCTGACCCCTAGGCAGTCCCCTCTCCCGCAGAGGGGTGGCAGTAGAGTCAGATGTGGACGCTCCTCAACAGAATAGAGTATTACACATCCAAGCGGCAGGATGTTAGGATTAAGCAGCCTCTTGTTATTTCAGGACTTCTGCAGCCTGTCTCCAAATATGTTTTACATGTTTGCCATCAGTGAGAAAGCATTCTGCTTCTGGACTCGTGTACAGTGTAATAGAGCTGACAAATCCAATGCATTCTTCTCTCTTGAGAAGCTCTTATGGGTGCTGGCTTCTATCTTCAGATCACTCAACCCCAATGCGCAACCTTAGACCATATGGTCTGAATCCATAAAGCTTTTCTACAGAATATAAAAATACAAATGTTATTCTTAGTCAGGGAATATTTTTTTACACTCTTCACCCAAGACACAGTTTATCTCTTATTGGACATGCACAAATGCAAAGCTTTACATACAATGTGAATGTATATGTGGAGTTGAACATATGGTTTGCGGACTTGACAAAATAGTTTTGTTTTAGTTTTCGATTGGCTACAGAGAATTCTGTTCTGTGTATATGATCAACATCCATATAGCAGCCTTAGTTTTGATGTATCACTTGTTGGTATTTGCTTTAACATCCCACGTAAATATTAGGTCCAAAGTTGTCACATATACTGCAATTGTATTGTTTTATGACTTCCTATATGATTCATTCAGGGTCTTTTGTATTCTACTGTATTAACCTTCCAATCCTTACCACTTTGTTTGATTGCTTTGGATCTTTTTTTGCAGTAATTTCACCTGTTAGCACAAGTTGTATTTCACTTCAATTTATTGGGTAATATACGGTATCTAAACAACACAGCATATAGACTTGATTGTGAAATTGGAACTGTTACTGGTTTAATGTGTAGTTTTTGTGGCTTTATGATTTTGTTTGCTTTTGATTTTATGCTACACTAGTTTGCCATGTAGCAAATGCACTGTGCAATATATATATATATATATATATATATATATATATATATATATTATGAGGACTGGGACAATTTATTATTTTGGATGTAATGTCTTTTACAGTTTGCGGTCGTATTTCTCTCTAGTTCTCAGTGATTTCAATGTGACCAAGCATTATGTACTTTGTCATAAAAAGCGGGTTTTCCTGGTGAATATTGGCGAGTGTCAAATTAAGAATTGGTGTACTATTGTCAAGATTCACTTTGAATAAAAAAAAAAAAAAATGATATTGCTTCAGCCATCTTGTTTGTCACTGTGTTAACCCAGTTTAGCATAAGGTATTTGCTTTGCTAACTTGTATTTTAGTTTGTCCAATTTCAGATACAGTACAATACAGTAGATGAAACGGGTCGAAGCCTATAGCACCACCCTGTGCAAGCAGAGTAGAAAAGCACTACCTGTATTTTGATTGCATTGACCATGTACAGTATAGGGCATGGTAAATCATAGTGATGTAGATGACACCATGTTCCTCAGCTAATGCCTGGAGTGTTCTAAATAATAGCAGACATGTTAATATAAGCTGTCATTTTGAAACCAGGCCAATTTTTAAATAACATGCAATGCTGTTCACAAACCCAGATCTCAAATGTCTCATCACTTATGTATGCGATACCATTGGCCCGCCCTGGCTGCCCCCTGGTGACAACCTGTCCTTTTTGAAGCCCAATTTTAATTCATGCAAATCAAATTGGTGATAGAATTAGCGTTTTCCAGTTGGTTTACTATTGATGACTTATTAGTTTGGTTTGCCATCTATACCCACAAGCGGTCGTCTCTCACTGAGAATGCCAAATATTTTTAGCAGTCAATGCTGGCGTCACTGGCGTGAAATGACGGGTTTGAAAGTAAATATTCTGACGGTGTCGTATGATTTATCAGTTCGGGTTTTTTTTCAATGGGAGACGTTTGTTTTGTCAGAATGACTGAACTCACTACTATGGATATGAGTGCATCTTTAATTTTTCGCAGATAATAGCTTATTACGCGCTAGCAGGTCGACGTGGTGCATGGAGTGTGCCCTACAGACGCATTACACACAAGTGTCAATGCTGCCGTTTTGTGTCAACCTCTGGGAGAGACGGGCTTACGCAGAACCTCTCATTGTCCGCAGTGAAGGATTGATCAAATGTATTTTACAAGATTAAGACTGTTAGATGTATCAAGGATAAACAAATGGCTTCAAAACATGCGTGTAACAGCCTCGATGATTTGATCGCCAGCGGAATAAACAATGCTCGCGCGCTTGGTTCGATTGAATGGATAGGTATGGGGATGGGATCCACCTTATGTTTCCAGAAAAACGGAAAAACACTGGGGCTGAATCGAATGTGGACTAAATGTATTTTATCCGTTGGAATGGTTTTGCTTTTAATGCCGTCGGTCCTAGCTGCTGATGGTAAGACTTATTTGGTTAATGACAACCTGTTCGAGTAATATTTTTCTTGATTTTGGTAGGACAAACTAATTGATCTTCATTGAGATGTTGGGCTGTATTATTATAGAGCCGTACCCCAAATTGGTTGCTCTTCAGGTTGGTGGAACTCTTCGTGCCCTGTCCCTATATTATGACTATCAGCTCACACACGGGGATAATGACCGTGGAGAAAGTAGCCCACCACCTAGTTATTTTTTGTCGATGTAGGAAATTGCGATTTATTACAAAAATCTAGATTTTAGAAGACAACAACAAAAAAGCGCCACTTGCAATGTAGCCTATGTGGAGGGCACTTCACAAATCTACATTATTATTTTTTTATATTCAAACAATTTGGGTAGTAGTGGTTTATTGTGCGTAAATGATGACATTGCGCCTATTTTGCATGATCTAAATGTCCCACTAGCCGTGTTATCTGTCGCAGACACATTCAAGCTATTGAACGTCCCTAAATCAATATGAATGTTGATTTTCTATAATGCAGCCTCCCAGACACTGTCTTTCGAATTAGTAAAATAACCGCTGGAGTGGCCTTTGTGCCTGGGGTGGCATGCCTGTGTGCGGTCAATACTGCAACGTGCGCGCAGAAGCGCGCTTTTAATAATATCCATACTAACTTACTTGATCGACGGTGTTGGCAAACATTTGTGGAGGTTATTCACAATATAGAATAAAAAAAAGAACACAACTCGTGAAACGTTCATACTCATTATTTATAATGCTGTCATAAGAAGCTAAAACTAGCCACTAGCCTAAATTGGTTTTCGTTTTTTCTTTTCCTCTCTGATTTGAACCTGATGTTTATTAGCCTATAATTTAACCATGGGTAGCTGTTTTCATCTCATTGTTCCTTCAAGTAAGAAAAACATCTCGTGACTTAGCCATGGGCCTGACCTATACACTTTCTGATCCTCTCAGATTGCCATAATATACCCCTATTCCTCCATTCATAAAACAATATTTGAATTTGGAATTTGGCGTTTGGCTGTGGTCCTGGGAGGGCTAGATCCACGTACCATTTTGAGAATGAGGTGTTTTTTCCTGTATTTCCCGAGGGAGGGGGGGGGGGGGGGGGGGGGGGGGGGGGGTTGAGCTGTTCCTTTGAGTCAACATGGAGCCCACTGTGCCTTGTTGCCATGGGAACTGATCTGTCTAACGCTTTTTTTTCAGACTGGGCTGTATATAGCCTGCCCTATAGCATCTGAATAACCAGTACACGCTCCAATTTGTGTCTGCTTTTAGACAATAGTTTAAGATTGATTTGAAATTATTGGAAATGCTGTGTGATTCGAATAGTACGTGCAAACAAATTACTTCTTTGTGTAAATGACGGAAGATAGGATTTCACACTGCTCAACGGCATCAACAGGCATTTTGGAGATACAGTACAATGCATGCCTAGGCCTATAAGCATTTCTTCACAAGAAAACACTGAATTTTGTGCTCCATTTTCTTTCCAGTGTTGTTCTACCATTACACACAACTAGACCTTTCACACTTCTTTAACCAGGCTGTCCATGATGTGGTCATGTCTTGCTGCTGTATCAGTATTGGTGTGGGAAACACTGGCCTTATTCAATCCCATAATAAGATGCCCACAATTTGGATGAATAGTTGGGTTGCTTGGATACTTAGTCTTTTTAATAGATCGGCCTCAAACATGGCCTGTACAGCACCTTGCCCCGTGCACTCTGCTTTGCTTCATTAGGGTGATTGCCTGTGCTGTGAAAGTTAATTATGCATTGCTAGAGCCCCTCTCACTGTGTCAGATCTTAAATAGATATTTCCCTTGTACATTAAATACATTATGCATGACGAGCCTCTACAAATCATGTGGTTGGGATGATCTTGTTGGCTAATTTGATTTCTAATCCCAATTAGGTATAGTACTTATTTCCCAATCTATGGGGAATTCTATATCGTGTTCTGAACATGAGAGTATGTTCAAAACACAGTTTGTGTTTTTTGTTGTTGTAATGAAGTGTAAACCTTGATGCAGAATATTAAATTATATATGCACAATATAATGTATCTGTGGGTAATACATGTAAATACATGTTAGTATATTATACTGTATGTGTGTTTTCCAAATGTCTGTATTTTGGAGTCTGCACAGCAGCTATAAGTCCAGCTACTGTCCCCCCTTTTTAAAAGCTGTAATTCTGAGTGACATGTAATCTGTATCTGACAAGCTTAGACGTCCCCAGAGATTGTCCATATTCATAGACACAGTGTTTTGTCATTTCTTTCCTTGGGGAATAGCGTTGACCCCAAAACCAACACATTAGGTAACAGAGATGTTTCAGTAAAAAATCACAGCCAGTGAATGCTCTTGACTTGCATGAACATTTCATCAAGTCCCTCAAGATTGAGTGAAGAATGGATTTATGTCTCCGTCTCCTTGAGCATTTTCTGAACTCACAATGTGTTAGAGCGCCCTCTCGTCATCGCTCACGGTGACGGCTGTGTGACGGCCTTAATAGATGCTGCCTGCTATGAAGCAGCAGTCTTCACTTTGTGTTGGCCTGGGAGGCTTCAGTGCTGACTAAAGAGAGAAACACAAAGGGAAGGGCTGTCTGGCTGGCCTCACCTTAGACCTGAGCAATCAGCAGGTCAAACTCAAAAGAAACTGAAACAGGAACAGAAAATAACTGCTTTGATTCATGTCAGCACTGCCATACAGAAGCGTTGTGTAGTTATTTATTTGGCACGGCTTAGGGCTGTAAAGGTATTTGGAATTTGCATGTAAAAAATGATGTGCTGTATACCCTGAAGGTAAAGCAAATGAAACCTGGTTGGCACAACCCCAATGAGTTTGGAATCTTAGAAATATTCTTCCCTCCAACTTCAGCGTCCGTTTAGAACCCACTTGCTGTATCCTCAACTGGCGGAGAGCTGCAAAGATGCTTCTCACTGTGTGTTGTATGACTGTGTCTATTATGTAACGGGAAAGGACAGCCAAGAGTCCTGGCCTTCTAATGAATACTATATGCAATGGAATCAGAGCCATTTAACAAATGTGTTTCCTAAGAGGGGTTGAAAAGTCAGGCGATCATGTGGTGGCCTCTGTCAGGTTAATGCTTCTGATTCCCAGAAACAATGATGAAATCACTTCTGTGCTCACACCATATGTGCCTGCAAGTCTCCCACTACAGTAGGTTATGAATCAGAGTCCTTTGTAGCTCAGTTGGTAGAGCATGGAGCTTGTAATGCCAGGTTAGTGGGTTTGATTCCCAGGACCACTCGTATGTAAAATGTATGCACGCATTGTTATAAGTCGCTTTGGATAGAAGTGTCTGCTAAATGGCTTTTATTATTATGTATTGAGTCACGGTAGGGGACAAGGAAGGGCAAAGCATGGCTAGTGGTTCCTCATTGGACAAGTGGCGTCACGTGGTCCTGCAGCAGTTTTGGCATTTGTTATGAAAAATCAATGCATACTTTCATGTTAAAAGTCTTATCAATTGAAGTGCTTCTGCTTCCCTGGGATAGGCTGTTGCTAGGGGCTTTTATGATTTACTGTCTGTGTTTGGCCATTTGAATCAATAGGAATTCATAATAAAAAATATGGTTTGTGTACATGCCTGCAAGTGTACTGTGTGTGTGTGTGTGTGTGTGTGTGCGTGTATGTGTGCGTGCGTGCGCGTTGTGTGCGTGTACATGCCTGCCAGTGTGCGTGTGTGCGTGCATTTGTCACCTTAGCTACAAAAGTTCAGGTGACTGACTTTCCTAATTTCGCTCTACCCTCAGTGCCAGTTCTGACAGTTGATCATACTGTAGTGAAATAACTGTGAATTCATCACACGATCTGAATTTGAGAGAAGCTATAAGAAATGTTTGTAACACCTTTCAAAAAAAATATCCGTACTGAAAAAATATTATTAATATACAAATTGGTCTCATAGAAGGCTAGTGTAAGCAACTCAGTTTTAAAATTGGCATGTTGTGTTGAATTGTATAAATTACATATATTTTTTTTAATGAAAAGTTTTATTTTTGTATGATCAGTAATGTGTTTGCCAACACCAATCATGTCAGTATCTTGTTTTGTCACAAGGCCGTACGTTGCTTCTGATAGTATTTGGAAATTAAGTGGGTTGTCTTTAGTGTTGGTCTTATATTTATGAGTGAGACTTACTCACGTGGACATGAATATTGTCTGTCTGAGGATCAGTAGGCTACAAAGAACAATTCAACACGAACTAATGCAAAGTGAAACTAACTTTCCCAGTGTCTATGTCTTACTTCTGGTACCCTGAGGTCGGTTTCGACTCCTCAGATATGAGGGGGAAAAATTCTCGCTGCTCTTTTGCAGGGTGGTACTGGAGGAGCAAGACACTCATCCACTTTTAATAGGGTTGTGATTTGCCTGCTGCATCCCTGGGACTTGAAGCTTGAAGCATGTGTTTCTTAGGATGCACTCAGGTGAAGGAATCTCACATGCTCTCCCTTGCAGGAGCTTAGAAAGCTCTCAATATTTCAGTCCCTGGCTGCTGTGATGCTAACCAAAGGAGAAGGCTGCAGAGCCAGACTGAGCCAGACTCAGAATACAAAACGAACAAGGCCTGCTGAAATCCACGCTCCATCCATCTTTGTCGCCATTCATTATCACTGTCCCGCAAGCCATCAGGTTTGTTGTAGAAAGCCAGTGTGGCAGGATCAGGATATGTTTGTTTGCCAAGGTGGATTTAGGGCAATGTACTGTAATGCTGTTTGCTGTGTCCCTTTCTGTGATGTTTTTCATGAGCTTCAGTGCTAGACTAGAGTTCTCCCAACAGTGTCTTTCCCCTCCAAATCAAAGGCATGCAGTAGAAATAGTCAAAAGATCCTCTCTCCTCAGTGCAGCTCACTTAGTGGATTCTTCATTGCTGCCTGCCTGATCACCATATGGCCAGATTGTCAACTGCATAATTTCCACTCTCAGTATGTCCTTACGTGACCACTTTTAAAATTGTCGTTGCTCAGAATGTCTCACCCTCAATCTGTTTTTGCTAGACTGCCTTGACATACCCCGAGCCAGGAAATGGTCACATGATTGTCTTGTCTAGTCACATGGGACCAAGTAATGCCTACACAGATGAGCTGCTATTCATCTGCATCATTGACATCACAACCTAGTTTTGTTTATCACATTTGGAAGGCATTCTTCATGTGTGTGCAATGTGCTAGTTACGTGTTTATTCCTCCAATGAAATCAATTTCCAGGATCTTTAACACCAAATAATTTTAGTTTGTGGTTGGAAGTTTAACAAGTAGGCTTACTAGTTGTTGTTTTTTGCGATCTTGAGTTATGATAATAACTTATATTCTTCGAGAATCTATGGGTATTTTTGTCACAGCCTGAATTTGAAATTGATTCAATTTAGATGTTTTTTGTCACTGACCTAAACACAATTTCCAATGCCTCGCAAGGTTGGGCACCTATCAGTAGATGGGTAAAAAATAAAAAAGCAGACATTGAATATCCCTTTGAGCGTGGTGAAGATATTCATGTTATTAATTTCACTTTGAATGGTGTATCAATACACCCAGTCACTAAATAAATACAGGCGTCCTTCCTAACTCAGTTGCCGAGGGGGAAAGATACCGCTCAGGGATTTAACCATAAGGCCAATGGTGACTTTAAAACAGTTAGAGTTTAATGGCTGAAAACTGAGAATGGATCAACAACATTGTAGTTACTCCACAATACTAACCTAATTGACAGAGGGAAAAGAAGGAAGCCGGTACGGAATAAAAATGTTGAAAAACATGTATCCTGTTTGCAACAAGGAACTAAAGTAATACTGCAAAAAATGTAAATCAAATCAAATTGTATTTGTCACATACACATGGTTAGCAGATGTTAATGTGAGTGTAGCAAAATGCTTGTGCTTCTAGTTCCGACAATGCAGTAATAACCAACAAGTAATCTAACCTAACAATTTCACAACAACTACCTTATACACACAAGTGTGAAGGGATGAAGAATATGTACATAAAGATATATGAATGAGTGATGGTACAGAACGGCATAGGCAAGATGCAGTAGATGGTATCGAGTAAATTAACTTTTTGTCCTGAACACAAAGCGTTATGTTTGGGGTTAATCCAATACAACACATTACTGAGTACCATTCTCCATATTTTATTTTCAAGCATAGTGGTAGCTGCATTATGTTATGGGTATGCTTGTAATCAATCGTTAAGGACCGGGGAGTTTTTCAGGATAAAAACAAAATGGAATGGAGCTAAGCACAGTTAAAATCCTAGAAGAAAACCTGGTTCAGTCTGCTTTCCACCAGACACTGGGAGATTAATTCACCTTTCAGTAGGACAATAACCTGAAAACACAAAGCCAAATCTACAGTGGTTGCTTACCAAGAAGACAGTGAATGTTCCTGAGTGGCTTAGTTACAGTTTTGATTTACAGTAAATCTACTTGAAAGTATATAGCAAGACCTGAAAATAGTTGCGTAGCGATTATCAACAACCAATTTGACACAGCTTGATGAATTTTTGAAAGAATAATGGGCAAATGTTGCATAATCCAGGTGTGGAAAGCTCTTAGAGACTTACCCAGAAAGACTCACGGCTTTACATTTCTAAAAACATGTTTTCACTTTGTCATTTTGAGGGATTGTGTGTAGATGGATGAGAAAAAAACAAACATTTAATCCATTTTGAATTCAGGCTGTAACACAACAAAATGTGCAATAAGTCATTCTGAAGGCACCGTATCAAATCAAATCAAATTTTATTGGTCGCATACACGTTTAGCAGATGTTATTGCGGGTGTAGTGAAATGCTTCTGTTTCTAGCCCCAACAGAGCAGTAATATCTAACAAGTAATAAATAACAATTTCACAACAATGCCCACAATACACACAAATTTAAAGTAAAGGAATGGAATTAAGCATATATGAATATTTGGACGAGCAATGTCGGAGCAGCATAGACTAAAATACAGTAGAATAGAATAGAGTATATTATTAAAGTGACTGGTGTTCCATTATTAAAGTGGCCAGTGATTTCAAGTCTATGAAATCACTGGCCACTTTAATCAATCATGAATTGTTTGGGAAATATTGCAGGCAGTAGCATATATTGCAGACTGTGGCTTTAACGTGTGTGATAACTGAAGTGCCAGAGTATGTCCATCATATTCTCCCAGGACCCAGGAGTGTGATTACTGCAATATGGGTCACACACACAGGGCCTGGGCTCCAACAAGAGATCAAACAGAATATGGCACTTAGTTTATTCTGCAGCTGAATCTTTTTTTTCACTGTCACAACATCACTTCATTGGCTTTTTTTTTCAACTTTCGAAAAATGTTTAATACTCTCCTTAATCATAAGCTGTGCAAAACCCAGGCTCTGATTTGACTTTAGTTTGGCATTTCTATGAGTTAGTGTGCTGTAGGGTTTACTGCCATAACTTAATACCTTGCTTCTATCATGAGAATAATTGGTGTGCGTTTTCTTCCCAGTGTGAAATTGAACACAAAAATATCTTTCTTCAGATCGTCATTTATGGTAATGTCTTACCTGGGAGACAGTGGCACTAGCTTACGATTTTTTTGTGTGTGTGCATGCAGTAGCCTAGGTTGTTTGCTTTGATTCTGCTGATTAGTAATATTGAATGACCACTAGTAACAGTACTATTGAATTACTGTGAATAGAATTCCATTGAATCAGATGGAACAACAGCCTTTTGGTATTTTTGGTATTTTATTAGGATCCCCATTAGCTGTTGCAAAAGCAGCAGCTACTCTTCCTGGGGTCCACACAAAACATGAAACATAATACAGAATGGCATAATACAGAACATCAATAGACAAGAACAGCTCAAGGACAGAACTACATACATTTAAAAAAAGGTACACGTAGCCTACATATCAATGTACACACAAACTATCTAGGTCAAATAGGGGAGAGGCGTTGTGCCGCGAGGTGTTGCTATATCTGTTTTTTGAAACCAGGTTTGCTGTTTATTTGAGCAATATGAGATGGAAGGAAGTTCCATGCAATAAGGGCTCTATATAATACTGTACGCTTTCTTGAATTTGTTCTGGATTTGGGGACTGTGAAAAGACCCCTGGTGGCATGTCTGGTGGGATAAGTGTGTGTGTCAGAGCTGTGTGTAAGTTGACTATGCAAACAATTTGGGATTTTCAACACATTAAAGTTTCTTAATAAAATAAGAAGTGATGCAGTCAGTCTCTCCTCAACTCTTAGCCAAGAGAGACTGGCATGCATAGTATTTATATCAGCCCTCTGATTACAATTAAGAGCAAAACGTGCCATTCAGCTTAACTAGGTCTTTCCTTGCAGCACTGGACCACACGACTGGACAATAATCAAGATTAGACAAAACTAGAGCCTGCAGGACTTGCTTTTTGACTGTGGTGTCAAAAAAGCAGAGCATCTCTTTATTGCGGCTAGACCTCTCGAACACCTCCCCATCGTTAAAAGGCAATGTTGTTGCTATGCTGTGACTGAAGATGCATGCTGAGCTGCAGTGTGACCATGCTTAGCAGGTGTCTGTGCAGTGCCACAGGGTAAATAGGAGCCATATTCTGTTGAGTTTGACAAACAAAACAGTGAAATATCAGCTGAACTTTCATATAGCTTTTAGAGCTCAAATCTGCAAGCCCTGCTGTCACCGCATGCTGAACGCACTCTGTCCGTACTTGATGATTCCCTTTTCTTATCTGCCTTGTCTACCAGGGAGATGACATACAGTGGTAAGAAAAAGTATGTGAACCCTTTGGAAATACCTGGATTTCTGCATAAATTGGTCCTCAAATTTGATCTGATCTTCATCTAGGTCACAACAATAGACAAACAGTCTGCTTAAACTAATAGCAGCAAAGCAGCCCCAAACCATGATGCTCCCTCCACCATACTTTACAGTTGAGATGAGGTTTTGATGTTGGTGTGCGGTGCCTTTTTTTCTCCACACACAGTGTTGTGTGTTCCTTCCAAACAACTCAACGGTAGTTTCATCTGTCCACAGAATATTTTGCCAGTAGCTCTGTGGAACATCCAGGTGCACTTTTGCAAACTTCAGATGTGCAGTAATGTTTTCTTGGACAGCAATGGCTTCTTCCGTGGTGTCCTCCCATGAACACCAGTCTTGTTTAGTGTTTTATGTATTGTAGACTCATCAACAGAGATGTTAGCATGTTCCAGAGATGTTAGCATGTTCCAGAGATGTCCAAGTCTTTAGCTGACACTAGGATTATTCTTAACCTCATTGAGCATTCTGCGCCGTGCTCTTGCAGTCATCTTTGCAGGACAGTCACTCCTAGGGAGAGTAGCAACAGTGATGAACTTTCTCCATTTATAGACTATTTGTCTTACCGTGGACTAATGAACATCAAGGCTTTTAGAGATAGTTTTGTAACCCTTTCCTGCTTTATGTAAGTCACAATTCTTAATCTTAGGTGTCCTGAGATCTCTTTTGTTAGAGGCATGGTTCACATCAGGCAATGCTTCTTGTGAATAGCAAACTCTAATTTTGTGGGTGTTTTTATAGGGCAAGGCAGCTCTAACCAACATCTCCAATCTCGTCTCAGTGATTGGACTCCAGGTTAGCTGACTCCTGACTCCAATTAGCTTTTGGAGAAGTCGTTAGTCTAGGGGTTCACATACTTTTTCCAACCTACACTGTGAATGTTTAAATTTTGTATTCAATATAGACAAGAAAAATACAATCATTTGTGTGTTATTAGTTTAAGCACACTGTGTTTGTCTATTGTTGTGACTTAGATGAAGATCAAATTTTATGACCAATTTCTGCAGACATTCACATACACTACCAGTCAAAAGTTTTAGAACACCTACCCATTCAAGGGTTTGTCTTTATTTGTACAAATTTCTACATTGTAGAATAATAGTGAAGACAGCAAATCTATGAAATTACACATACGGAATCATGTAGTAACAAAAAAAGTGTTAAACAAATCAAAATATATTTTATATTTGAGATTCTTAAAATAGCCACCCTTTGCCTTGACAGCTGACGACAGCTTTGCACACTTTTGAGTCTTAGATTTGTGCAATTTTGCTAAGTACAATACAATGTGATACCTATTTTTGTTTTTTTCATATTCACGTTTCCTGTGTTTTGCTTGTGGAATAAATTGCTCTAATCATCCTTTTCAAGGTTAATTGTTGCATTTGGGTCCTGTAGTCTTCCTGAAAAGTACTGTAGAAGTGTGACTTACTCTCCAGATCCAATATTCAACCCAGAGAGACAGATGGACACTATGAATAGTTTCAGGAAGTGTGTATCTGTACATCCTGTTGGAAAGGTGTCACTCCATGGAAAGCACACCACACTGTCGCAATGGGTTTAATTTCAGTTGGACACTTCCCAAAGGCCCCCTCCTCACCACCTGCGCCTTGGATGGTGGTGCACTGTGTTTCTCCATGCGTCCCTCTTTCCTGCCCCAATGGCTCACTGTTTTGAATGGGCAGAGGTTCTTCATGAGTCCCAGGACGGCTGGAGCTGCCATGTGTTCTCATAGGAGCCCAATGGAGGAGCTTTGCTGTCTACTGCCATGGCTCAGCCTCTCAGTGATCTCTCAGTGCTGCTGAGGGAGGGCCCTTATGTTGCCCCCTGTTAGAGCAGGTGGCTTTCTGTGGGGGGATAGGATAGATACAGGAGAGGTCTTCAGTGTGTCCTGTCTTGAAGACACCAAATACTGTCACACTCCCACTGCTGAGCCTATAGGGTCTTTTAGGATAAATATCTCCTGATCATGTTTACTATAAAGAACGTACAAACTCGTTGTCATATATATATATATATTCATGTAGGGCTTTAAATGATTGGTTCATCTGAGTTTTTTGTAGGATTAAGCGATGCTAGTTCCTGCTAGACTCATTGTTTGAGATGAACAGTCCAGTAGGTAGTGTTAATGGAAGACAGTGGGCTTGCATCCTGGGGATGTAAGCACAGGCCTGGTTGTACTGTACAAAGCCAGCCTGGTTCGGAAATCCTTCCTTTTAATTAAACAATCCTCCGATGAATAGATTTAGAGTGTGGGGGAAGCATGTGCTCGGTACGGAAGTACAAATGCGCTCTGGAGGTCTGCCAGTATTTAATCGTCTCCCTTATAGAAGGCAATAAACCCTGCTAGCTGCCCATTCCTCATCGTTCACTTGTACTGAGGAAAAGATGTCTTTGAAAACACCACCACCGTATCAGCACTGATTCAACGCACTAGCTTTCCCTCGTAGGTTGAGATTATATGTTTTTAAATCACAGCAGCTGCTTATGTGTGCCCCAGATATGTACTTGAGAGCGTCTAAATTAATTCCCTGTGCTCATCCTGAACAAAACATAAGTGACCTACTTATTAAGATTATTTTCCCTCTGTCACGGTTTCATAATACTGCTCCTGGATGACTAAGAAGTGTTTGTATCCTCAAATGTTCTGCTCCATAGTTTTGACGTCGGCCTCTCCCCGTACCACTCATGTTGTTGACAGGGGGCAATGCCAGGCTGCGTTTTGGAGAACAATATTTCATGCTTTCAAGATGTGGTTATAGAGAGAGACGATGTTGATGAGAAACATAGGGGGACAGTCAGGATGTCATCATCAGGCCTCTGGGATTGATGAGTCAAATGGAGAATTAACGTGTTCCTGCCTTCCCAGCTAACAATTCTAGGGAGAGAGAGAATGTTTTTGTAATGTTAGCCGTAATGGTGCCTAGATGTTTCAGTGTCTAGTTCTCAGTTAGTTAGGTGAACATTCTATGTATGTAAGCAAAACTCTCCTGAGAACCTATTTTGCATGTTTTGGAATTAGAGTTAGGAGAACGTTCCCTAAATGTCAAACAGAACTTACCCAGAACGTGGTTGCCATGTTCTCAGAATATCCTATATTAATATTCTAGACACATTTCATTGGATGCTGCAAGAACATTCCTGTGTCCAGTTTTCTGAGGGTTAGGATAATATTCTATCAGTGTCCCACCAAACATATACAATACATGGTTACCATGTTCTCAGAGAGTTCAGACGATTGCAGTAAAGCTTGTGGATGTCGTAGAGCGAGATGATTGTTATACAGACGATTTTGTGACCATTCTCTTGTCCGGATCCTCTCACGTGTAGAAAAACACCTCTTTTACAAGCCCCATGTTATGGAATAGGCACAAACGTCATATTGGCGGAAAGAGGTCATTGAGCTGCAGCCACTGCAAGAAATGCTAATTATCTTGCGTAAACATACAGGGGGCTATTCGATATTCAAAATTGCATCACCATGTGATGCACGGGTGCATCAATCGACTCTAGGTGGCTAACCCTCAGAAAACTGGACACGTATGTTCCAGCAACCTTCCCATGAAACATGCCTGGAACATTAGTATCTTATATTCTGAGAACATGGCAACCATGTACTGTGTATGTTTGGTGGGACGTTGATGGAATAGTCTCCTAACCCATAATAAACTAGACGCAGGTATGCTTTTGCAACGTTTCCATGAAATGTGACAGGAACATTAATGTTACATATTCTAAGAACATGGTAACCACGTTCTGGTTAACTTCTGTTTGACATTAAGGGAATGGTCTATTGGAAACCGTCCTTGTACGTCAGTGAAGCCAGGGGCGGACTGGGACAAGAATTTGGCCATTTTATCTACACCAGCCCACGTCACTGCATGCAGGGCCGTGCACAGACCTTTCAGGGGGCAGGTGTTCAAAATGGTTGATGATTGATGTAAATCAGCTCGTTAGCTCGTTAAATATTTGTTTTACTGATTGCTATTTAGCTTCAGTGCTCTTAAATAATAATTTTATGATATATCCTAATATTCATAACCTTCTAACTCATGATTTATGGCTGGCTGGCTGGCTAGTGGCTTGTGTGGAATTTGAGTGTATGGTGGTTAAACTACCTGTGAGCCTCTTTTTTAATACCTCACAGAATCTTTTTTAATACCTCACAGAATCTTTTTTAATACCTCACAGAATATTTTTTAATACCTCACAGAATCTTTTTCAATACCTCACAAATGATCACGACAGGCTACTTTGACACTAACAAACTGAGAATTCAAAAGGACCTCATCTTGAATCCATCAATAGATTAGCCTACGCCTAGGTGTCTGGAGACACACATTGTACAGTATGAGGAGTCCTAAAAAAGCTTTCCAGTTTCACTAAAATACCTAACGTTGCGCAGCTCACTCGCCGATGGCTGATGCACTCGTGCTAAAAGCCTATCTCTCTCTTGTTTTGCTTTGTAAAACAATGTTTGCTCAATGGGCCTATTTGTATGTTAAAGATAATAGTTTTGGTAGCCTACAGCAGACAGATTATAGTCTTCACTTTTTAGTAGGAGCCATTTGCTTTCCAACCTCTTTTCCCTGGATTGTATTAGAAATTTAGTGAAAGGCCTGTTTTGTCTGCATGCTGTTCACTGATAGATTTGATAGACACACAATCCACAGGTAGGCCATTTTTTAAAAGAAGCTATGGCTCCTCTGTGGCTATGTTATAAGTCTACTCATGGTGTAGTAGGCTGTTCTGAAGGATTTCATTTATATTTTAACATACGGCAGTTAATTCTACAACTTTGGCAAATGTATTTAAATTCATCAGGGGGTTGCAGCACCTCCAGCACCTTTCCCATAGCTATGATTCTATAAGGAAACAAATGATGAAGTGCTGCTGTGTGTAGGCCAACCAGACTGAATATTGATGATGATGTAGCCTAAATCAAGTGTTATGCTGTTCTGGTAGTAGCCTAATGTTGATATTTAAACTAAATAGCTTGCTACCCACACTCGACCGGTCAATTCTCAAGCCATGCATGTTTGGATACTGGGCGCACACAATCTCTGTACCCTGCAGGTCAGACTGGGGAAAAGCACAAACGGGCACACGCGAGCTCCGTACAGGCACAGGGCAGACTCCGTACAGGCACAGGGCAGACTCCGTACAGGCACAGGGCAGACTCCGTACAGGCACAGGGCAGACCAACATGTTAGGGGTGGTGGTGGTGGTGGTGGTGGTGGTGGTGGGGGGGGGGGAGGGGGGGAGGGGGGGGGGTGAACTTCACGACATCACAACGATATTTGGGTCCAACGACAAAAACGGTATACAAAAAAAGAATAATGATACAAATACCCAAAAGAGCACTTGGAGAGTGAGAGTGCACAGGGGCAGGTGCTCAGGCACAGGTAAACCTCTATCCGTGCCTGACTACATGCACTGCCAACTCAGTGCCACCAACCACATGGAAGAATAAACACATTTGCTGTGCTTTCTTGTGTTCAAAAACGGTTAAATTATTGTCGCATTTGTATCCTGTCACTTTAGTTGATACATGATGGAGTGCTGTGTGTGTGTGTGTGTGTGTGTGTGTGTGTGTGTGTGTGTGTGTTTCTACATTTCCATGCTGCATCTACATGCTTTCAGTTGCTGTTTAAGTCCCATCTCTCTCCTCGTTTTCCAGATGAAGGGCACTACAACGAGTCATCAAGGCATGCGGCTCTGCCTCAGGACCCAGCCGTGCCCTCTAACCTCTCTGCTAGGGTAACGCCAGTGGAGGACGGGCCCCGGGCCCCTCCAGCCATACCCACGGACCCAACAGACCCATCAGGGGTGACAGCAGAAAGCACCAGAGAGCAGCCTGTGCAACCATCCGTGCTAGCTAATGCCTCCTCCTTAGCCTCCTCCTCAGCCATCAACAGTGACAATCAAACAGCAGGAACAACAGACCCTTTGTCTTTAGCACCTGTAACCAACAGCACCTCAAACACCAGCCCAGGTAGGACACGTCATCAAACAATAATTAACCTCATCTTGTTGTAGAAGGAAAAAAAACTATCGTAATGTTATATACCTACATACCCGCCTCATGACTGTTGTTAGTGTCTCTACACACTAGAGAGACGTTGGTTTCTTGTCATCATCGTTGTCGTCATCATCATCAGCGTTGTCGTCATCATCATCATCATCATCATCCTCATCATCATCCCCATCATCGTCATCATTATCATCGTCATCATCATTATGCTCTGCACCTTCATTCCCTCAAAATCCCATTTTCTTTCGGTCCAGCTCAGTCCCACATTACCCTGCTCCATCCCCTCTATCATGCTGCCTCTCCAGGTCTGACCTCATCCTCACATTATGGGACATCATCCAAACGGGACATTTTTCACCTGATATGAACCGATTTTTGAAACAATTTAAAAGCTGCTCCTTCTTTCATTGCAGAGGAGGGAGACAGCAGTTTGCCTGCGAACCCAGATTTACCTACAGTCCCAGTGTCCTCTCTGGCCACATTGGGGGAGAGCGACGCCACCCTCCCAGACAATGTGACTAGTCCTTTCTCCACTCACACATGGAACACCACTACACCTGCAAGGGCTGACACCAACACCACTACACCATCCACCACAGCAGCACACACCAACCCAACACCAGACACTGTGACCAATGACAGTCTACAGCTCACGACTGTGACCACCACGACCGTCACGCCCCTGACCGTGACCACCACAACTGTGACACCCCAGACCACCACAGCTTCGACCACAGAGGCGGTTACAACCACAACCTGGACCACTACGACCACACAGGAAGTGACCACCCTCCAAGAGACCACAGTGATGGCAACCACAACTGACCAAACCACGACCACAACCACAACCGCTCCCACTACAACCACAATTGCACCGACTACCACTTTGACCATCCCCACCACCACCAAAGGAACAACCCCTGGACCGACCACAACCGAACCAACCCCCACCAGTCCTGAAGGGGAGCATCTACCATGTAACATCACTGAGAAGACCTGGGTCAAAACAGGTACAGTATGGGCACTCAATCAACAGCAGCTCAGTTTGAAAACCGTTCGTTAGTGTACTCTGTTTCGCCAAATAAATAAAACAAGATTTGAGATGCCACCATATGATTACATCCCTAATGAAGACCTTCATAAAAAAAAAAAAATATATATATATATATATATATATATATATATAACTGTTTGTTTTCCTCCAAAGTTTTGTCCATGCAGCTGTGGAGGAACAGGCTTGATATCATGACAAGGCAGAATCTGTCTAAAGGACTCACCCATGCTCTACAGAGGGCCTTCAACGACACCAATGTTTATGTCCAGGTCCGTATTATTCTGCTCTCTACTCTCTGTGTTAGGATGTTGTTACTGCTGTAGTGTAACTGGAGAAGAACAACTACCACATCAAATACAGAATACAGTGCCGTAGTCCTGTTTAAATGTTGATAGTCCATGTTCACGTTGTGGGACAAGGATTTCATATTAGTTACTCTGGATGGCCAGAGCTCTAGGAATTAGAGTGAGTGTATTTACTTATTCTGGCTCCCCTCTTAGCCATACTATTCATGGGGTACAATTTCTCACTTTGATAGCGGAGGAGACTGAAGTGACTAACGGTGAATGGATTTCAATATGATGATAAATGGCATCTTGAATGGTGAATAGGCTTTGCTTTATAGAGGCTGTTAACAGTATGTGAAGAGAATAGCTCTTTATTGACCCTACTCGCTGAATGATTAAAACCTATTATTGCAGGCGTTTCCTCTTCAGACACGTCCGTTATTCAGTTCTCTTGTTCTCTTGTTCTCTATTTCACGCTTTCTCTCTCTCTCTCTCTCTCTCTCTCTCTCTCTCTCTCTCTCTCTCTCTCTCTCTCTCTCTCTCTCTCTCTCTCTCTCTCTCTCTCTCTCTCTCTCTCTCTCTCTCTCTCTCTCTCTCTCTCTCTCTCTCTCTCTCTCTCTCTCTCTCTCTCTCTCTCTCTCTCTCTCTCTCTCTCTCTCTCTCTCTCTCTCTCTCTCTCTCTCTCTCTCTCTCTCTCTCTCTCTCTCTCTATATGATGGCTGACTCAGTTTAAGTCCATCGATTTCCTACCTGTGCTGTCTGTTTTTCTGTCTGTTTTTCTGTCTGTCTGTCTGCCCGAGGTGTAATTCAGTGATTGCTGCTCTATCCCAGTCCTCTTCTCTCCCCCATCAGAACCCATGTATTATTACTGAGCCCGGAAGTGATCGTCAGGAAACAACACAAACACAAGCTGCATAGTTATGTGTCCGGGGATAGCTAGCTAACACAAACTGGTGGAGACTGGAGAGGAGTGAGTGGTAGTACATAGGACCAGAAACCTTGACCCACTGCAATTGTGTTGGGTGTTAGCGATAGCGATCAAGACATAAACAACACATTTTCTCTTCTCAGGTTGAACGGGACCTCTGCAGCCCTCATAATGTCACTCTTGGGTACTATGTAGCCAGTGGGAAAACGGTCTACATAGCATCTGTGGTGGTGGAGACAATGAATACCTATGGCTTTGACAAAGTGCTGGCAGACATCCGGCAGCACAGTCCTCTGGTGAAGGCTGTTCTGCTCCCTGTAGCCCCCTGGGCCTCCAGCCTCAGTGTCCATCTGCAGCTCAAAACAGGTAAGGCCCAATAGGGACAACACTCCACAACAACACATGTAACACTGCTGAATGATGTGACCATTATTGTAGAAAATGTTGTACTGCGCTCTTACGTTCTGTAACTGAATGTACTCTACTGGTATATTGATTGTTGCTCTGCGTTTTTTTTTAGTTCTCAGGTTTGTAGGCCCAGAAGACAATGTCAACTCCTGCAGTTTTGTTCAAATGATGGAACAACGGCTGGAGAATGCATTTGAGGAAGCTCAGGACAAAGTGCTGGAATCTTACAGCGGGCTTTCTGTGGAGGTGTGTTAATGACTTTGGGCCATATTCAATCCCATGCAATTAGCATACCTGTTTAGCGTGTTGTATTTACTTCGACATGTCTGATATTGTACAACATCCTTGTCTGTGTTTGTTCAGATCCAGAGCACCGCCCAGGTGATTGGCTCTCCTGCCGTGTCTCTGGTCTATGTGGTGAAGAATGAGAACGCGGTGCTGAACGGAACCGTCTCCAGCGGTCTCCTGAACCAGCTGACCGCAGAGCTGGTGGGCTACTTCCTCTTCTTCCCCCCGCTCATCATCGCTGAGCGTAAGTGCCCCAGGGCATCACGGGAAGGGTTTGCGTGATAGTTGTTTCCAGTGGCATTTTCGTCTTGTTTTCTTCATTTTTATACAGAAACATGTCATATTTCCACTGAGTGTTGTCCTCAGCGAAAGCTTAAGTTTGCGTGTTTGTAAGTGTGGGGTCTGAACATGAAAATATGAATGGTGTCTTTATTTCATCATACCAGCAGAGTACTGATAATTGGATGTTGAACTAATTGACAAAGGTGACGTTATGGTCCAATATTGTGCAGTGGAGAGGAGGCTGATTAGCTCACTTCATGCTAACCTGCAATCATTTGCATCACCTTCTGGGTGTTTCTTCAGAGAATGGATGATTTGAGCACGAAGGGAAGATCAAATAATATTCTATTTATACACTGAGTGTACAAAACATTAGGAACACCTGCTCTTTCCATGACATAGACTGACCAGGGGAATCCAGGTGAAAGCTATGATTCCTTATTGATGTAACTTATTAAATCCACTTAAACCAGTGTAGATGATGGGGAGGAGACAGGTTAAAGAAGGATTTTTAAGACTTGAGACAATTGAGACATGGATTGTGTATGTGCGCCATTCAGAGGGTGAATGGGCGAGACAAAATATGTAAGTGCCTTTGAATGGGGTAGGTGCCAGGCACACCAGTTTGAGTGTGTCAAGAAGTGTAACGCTGCTGGCTTTTTCACATTCAACAGTTTCCTGTGTGTATCAAGAATGGTCCACCACCCAAAGGACATCCAGCCAACTTGACTCGACTGTGGGAAGCATTGGAGTCAACATGGGCCAGCATCCCTGTGGAACGCCTTCGACACCTTGTAGAGTCGAATGCCCCGACAAAATCGAAGCTGTTCTGAGGGCTAAAGGGGGTGCAACACAATAGTAGGAAGGTGTTCCTAATGTTTTGTACACTCAGTGTATTTGAACCCTTCAAACAGATCACCCTTTATTTATACAGCACATTTCAGACATGGAATGCAACCCAATGTGCTTTACAGGAAAACACTAATAAAAACAATGAAAATAAAAGCTCAAATATCCACTACACAACAAGCATAATGTAAAAAAACACAAAGAATAACACAAACTGAACAACTAAAAAGCACCCAAAGGAAAAGGGGAGCTAAAAAGACGTGTTAAGATCTCTTTTAAATATGTCCACAGTTTCGGCCCCCCTCAGGTTCTTTGGCAGGCAATTCCCGAGACAGGGGTCGTAATAAATAAAGGCTACCTCTCCATGCCTCTTGGTCCTGGGTTTTAAGATAGTTAAACGGCCAGTGCCAGAGGACCTGAGGGACCGACTGGGTACATAACTGAAAAGCATGTCTGACATGTATTGGTGTGCACAGTCAGGGATTGATTTAAAAACCAATAGAAGAATCTTAAAATGAATTCTAAAACTCAAAGGCAGCCAGTGCAGAGACCTTGAAACCGGTTTAATGTGGGCTCGCCGCCTGGTCTTGGTCAGTACCCATGCTGCAGCATTCTGTATGTTTTACAGTTCACCAATGGCTTTCTTGGGTAGACCAGACAGGAGAGCATGACAGTAGTCAAGCCTGCTTATAATAAAAGCATGGATGAGTCTGTCTGTATCAGCCTGAGAGAGAAAATGTTCCTCAGGTGATACAAAGCTATTTTAGTCACATTCTTAAAAAAAATTGTTCAGAATCTAAAGTAACACCTAGGTTTTTTACCTGGTGTTTTATCTTTATTGCCATGAATTCAAATGTGCGGCTAGATTCTCTCTCTGTGCTTTGGCTTCAACAATGAGTACCTCGGTCTTGTCTTGATTTAGCTGGAGGAAGTTGTGAGCCATCCAAGTATTTTAATCACTAATACAGTATAATAATTTATCTGTGGAGCTAAAGTCGTCTGGTGACACAGAAATGTAAAGTTGTGTGTCGTCTGCGTAGCTGTGAAAATCAATGCTGCACTTTCTGATAACACTGCCAAGGGGTAACATACAGTATATAAACTGAACAGTATCAGACCCAAAATCGAACTTCGTGGAACTCAACATTTGATATGTATTTTCTCTGAGTTATGTAAACTAATTTAGAGGCCAACCCACCTCTCCAGTCTGTCCAGACGGACTTCATGGTCAATAGTGTCAAATGCAGCCCAAGGATCGGACCCTTTTTTTCAATTTTCACCTAAAATAACATACCCAAATCTATCTGTCTGTAGCTTAGGACCTGAAGCAACAATATGCATATTCTTGATATCATTTGAGGGAAACACTTTGAAGTTTGTGGAAATGTGAAATGAATGTAGGAGAATATAACACATTAGATCTGGTAAAATATTTGTATTTTTTTGTACCATCTTCTTTGAAATGCAAGAGAAAGACCATCATGTATAATTCCAGCTCAGGCGCAATTTAGATTTTGGCCGCTAGATGGCAGCAGTGTATGTACAACGTTTTGGACTGATCCAATGAACCATTGCATTTCTGTTGAAAATGTTGTGTCAAGACTGCCCAAATGTGCCTAATTGGTTTATTTTGAACTTTTCAAATTCATAACTGTGCACTCTCCTCAAACAATAGCATGGCCTTATTTCACTGTAATAGCTACTGTAAATTGGACAGTGCAGTTAGATGAACAAGAATTTAAGCTTTCTGCCAATATGAGATACGTCTATGTCCTGGGAAATTTCCTTGTTACTTACAACCTCATGCTAATCGCATTAGCCTACCTAAGCTCAACCGTCCCGAGAGGGACCCACCAATCCTGTAGAGGTTAAATCTACAAGTACATGGACAGAGAGCTGTTTGGCCTGTGTTGGCTCCAAGATAATTTATCACTTGAACTAAGGCTGTCTATGTGCTGTGGTTGGCACGAAAACCAGATTGCATTTTTTAAAATTACAGTTGGCACTTAAAAATAATTTTGCTGTTTGAACACCAATTTCTCCAGGGAGTGATTAACAATAGCTTACACTTCTTCAATTAAAAACATTTTTGACGAAGGTGCTGGGGATAGGATCGAGAATGCAGGTAGATGGCTGAAGTTGTGATATCACTTTCCTGCGCATGTCTGTGTCAACCAGGTAAAATGCATCCATTGTGCCTTTGCTTGGTAGCCTGTCATCAGTCATCACCCATCCTAATGTTGGTAATCTTATCTCTGTAATATGCCACAAACTCATCACATTTAGATGTGCAAGAAAGTTCACATCATTTTGGATTTATCAGGCCATCAACTGATCGAGAAGAGCACTCAAATAATTCTAATTAGTAGTGATCAAGTGAGAAAAATTTGCCCGTCTGGCATTTCTAATTACCTTGTTATACATTACCGGTCAAAAGTTTTAGAACACCTACTCATTCAAGGGTTTTTCTTTATTTTGACTATTTTCTGCATTGCAGAGTAATAGTGAAGACATCAAAACTATAAAATAACACATATGGAATCATGTAGTAACCAGTATAAAGATTTTAGACTCCGCAAAGTAGCCAACCTTTGCCTTGATGACAGCTTTGGACACTCTTGGCATTCTCTCAACCAGCTTTGTGAGGCAGTCACCTGGAATGCATTTCAATTAACAGGTGTGCCTTCTTAAAAGTTAATTTGTGGAATTATTTTCCTTCTTAATGTGTTTGAGCCAATCAGTTGTGTTGTGACAAGGTTTGTGTGTGTGTGTGTGGGGGGGGGGGGGGGGGGGGGGGAGATAGCAACAACCATCAAGCGCTATGAGAACCACTATAGGAATGTGAAACCCAGAGGATAAGTTCATTAAAGTCACCAGCTTCAGAAATTGCAACCCAAATAAATGCTGTGAACTGATGATCTCCGCATGTGTATTTCCCACCATAAAGCATGGAGGAAGAGGTGTTATGGTGTGGGGGTGCTTTGCTGGTGACACTATCTGTGATTTATTTAGAATTCAAGGCACACTTAACCAGCAGGGCTACCATAGCATTCTGCAGCGATACTATTCCCATCTGGTTTGCGCTTAGTGGGACTGTCATTTGTTTTTAACAGGACAATGACCCAACACACCTCCAGGCTGTGTAAGGGATATTTTACAAAGAAGGAGAGTGATGGAGTGCTGCATCAGATGACCTGGCCTCCACAATCCCCTGACCTCAATTGAGATGGTTTGGGATGAGTTGGACAGCAGAGTGAAGGAAAAGCAGCACAAAAGTGCTCAGAATATATGGGAACTCCTTCAAGACTATTGGAAAAGCATTCATCATGTAGCTGGTTGAGAGAATGCCAAGAGTGTGCAAAGTTGTCATCAAGACAAAGGTTGGCTACTTTGCGGAGTCTAAAATCTTTATACTGTATAACACTTTTTTGGTTACTACATGATTCCATCGTGTTATTTCATAGTTTTGATGTCTTCACTATTACTCTGCAATGCAGAAAATAGTCAAAATAAAGAAAAACCCTTGAATGAGTAGGTGTGTCTAAACTTTTGACTGTATATATGCATTTTTTTTAAGCACAAAACTATTTTCGGCAACAGGGATCTTGATCCAGAAGGGGATTGAATGTCTCTGCTGTAACCAAGAGGCTTGATCTTGGTATCAAGCCACGTAGCTTTCAAGTTAGCCAACCAAATGCATAGCTGGACTCCTGAGCTGGATATAATTTATTTGGCACATCTTCGATTTCTTGTAGTTATACTTAACTTATTGTTATAAGCAGTGGCCGAGCACGCACCCCTGCAGCCCCTTGTATACGGTATAAACGGTATATTGCCCAAGCCTACTCTCTGTAACCTCTCTCTCATCTCTGCTCTCCCTCTCTCTTTCTCTCTCCCTTTCACTCCACAGCACTAGAGTACCACAACCTCAACACATCCACTGCCACAAAGCACTACTGGGTGATCACAGGTAATTTAAACTGTCATTGATTTTCACTAACTGCTAGTTAGTTAGTGCTTTGGTCGACTGTGTGTTGTGTACATTTGCCTGTGGTGTTTCTTCTCCCAACATCTTTGAGCTCCTCCTTTCCCTCCCGAATCCTATTGATGCATTATTTAGAGCTTCCTGACATCTGTTTCTGTGAGATCACATCGGATAAATGCTCGGTGTGAAGGAGGCCCTGTTTTGTGAGAGGACTCTAAATGGCACACCTTTCTGCCACTGTCGTGATGAGACTGCAGTGCGCCCAGGTCAGCCCTACTATAATATGACTTACAAGTTTTAAATTGAGGAATGACCAAACCTCTCTTTCCTCCTCTGTCCCTATCCCACCTCTCCATTACCTCTCTATCCCTCTCTTTTCCTCTTACCTCTCTCTCCCCCCTCTCCCCTCACTTCCCCCTCCCCCTCTCTCCACCTCTCTCCCCCCTCACATCCCCCTCCCCGTCTCCACCTCTCTCTCTCTCTCTCTCTCTCTCTCTCTCTCTCTCTCTCTCTCTGTGCTCCACTGCTCTGCAGTAATTCAGGATGTTGACAGCTCTTCTCTGGAAGGGAATTATCAGAGCTTTGCTAGTTTAATGGAGCAGCGGCTGGCTGAGCTTTTTTTGGTGTCTGGGCGTCAGGGGAGTCAGGGGAGCCGCTTTAGAAGGGCCACCACCGTCGGGAGCTACACTGTCCAGGTGAGGCGGGCACGCACACACACACACACACACACACACACACACACACACACACACACACACACACACACACACACACACACACACACACACACACACACACACACACACACACACACACACACACACATACACACACACACACACACAGGGGACTGCATGCTCACTCACTGATAAACCACTCAGTCCCATTTTATGTTCACTTGCCCCAGAGTTTCACTATTTTATGAAGATTCACGGAATTTCTATGTCCCCTTTTAGGTTTTGTCACAGATTAACATTTTTATGTAACGTCACAGATGATCAGGTTTTATGAGGGGGGAGAGAGCTCATGTAACGGATGTTGAGCTCTTCCATTTAACACTCCCTTCCCCCTTCTTTATGGCAAGCTTTAATCACAGCCCGTGATGAAACCATTATGACGTATTATGGACATTAAACATGTGATCTATACTAAAATACAATGAATTCCACTGATTCATATTAATCCCATGAGTGTGTTCCCTGAGTGCTGTTATTTTTGGAGTGTTTCAAATACATAATTACTGCTATTGTATTTTTGCAATGTCTCATATGACAGCACTGCATGTCTCATGCCATATGACAGCACCGAATCCACCAAATTGTGCTGCTCTTGTTTAGATGGTTGGCATTCGTCGACTCCCGGGGCCTAAGAACTCAGCCGAAATGACCTACTATGCCCAACTGAATGGTGCCCCCATAACTGGCACCACTGCAGCTAAGACCCTCAGTACCTTGGATTCCCAAACCATGGCCCTCACTCTGGGCTACTTTGTCCTGCTCCAAGCTGATCGTAGGTTATTATTTTTTTTTACACATCTTTACCAAACAGCCTTAACATTATTCTCTTACATGAAGTCTACAGAACTAGCTTTTTCAGTCATAAAGAGATGGATGCATAGGAGTTATTGCAGTATATTTTAGTTATGCTCAGGCTGAAGCACTTCTATCTGTCTCGTAGCCTGTTGAATAGCTATGTGCCTCAATCATTTTGTAATGATTGCAAACAAAAATACATATTGATAGATATGGGTGTATTTATTTGGTCTCCATGGTTCCCCGACAGCTGTGGTAAAGGGCCCGCCTGCCAATCTGTGGATCATGGCTGTGCTGACGCCTGTTGCCCTGGTGATGGTTGTTGTCGCCATGGTCACCGCCATCCTGTGCAAGAGGAACAGGGTCATCTTCAAGACGGGCGCTTTCAGGAGCTTCAAACCCCGCTCTAAGGTGAACTTTGCATATCTCTTATCACCTTAATGCGCAGTTCCGAGAAATGTCTTTATCTTGGGCGGGTCTTAACACTTTGTCTTGAGTTCGCTCAATTACTTCTAGCCAATGGTGACGATAGTGATGGGTGCTCAATAAGCATGATGGGGCGGCGAAATGAGAATCCAGATGGTTAATGTGATGGAAGTGAATCCTCGGCTAAATGTCCCTTTAATTGTCTTCTTGTTTAGACATCCTATCGGAGGGAGGGCAGTTATCACCACCAGGTATTGACTGAGTGTTATTTGTGAATAAATGCATGTTGACAGTGCCTGGGGGGAATCAATGGAAGGGGTGGAGTGGGCTCACCATGGCTTATCGTCCACGATCAGTGGGCCATTTTATACGTCCTTATCCACCAGGCTTCTTCTCATCTCATACCAGCCAGTGGCTCAGTGGCGCAATCCAAGCGATCAGTAATTTTGTTACTGGATTAAATATTGTGCCATTTAGATGAATAGAGATGAATAGAGATAGAGATGAATAGAGATAGAGATGAATAGAGATAATGTATAACTTCTGTACGTCACACCAAAATCACTCCCTCCAGAAGAAGAGATGTAACATCAGTGCATATTTTTGGATGGGAAAAGAGAAGCGCCAGCTCCAGTTTATGGTGTAGGACAAGGTCAGACATACACTAGTGTCAAGTAAAAATAGGACAGTAGGATAGGACTTCCTCTCCCAGAACCTGGCCAATTAGCACCATATTTGCCAACAACATCTTACATGTGCGAGTACAGTGCTTCAAGGCTTTGATGATTTGTGAAACTGTTTGTGAACCTTTCATGTCACTGGGTTGGTTTTGAATGTGACATGAATGATTTGAAACGGCACCAAAAAAGGAGATTCACATGCGATGCTGCGAGGCAGATTTCTCTCTCTGTCCCTTGCTGATCCAGAGATGTGGCACGCATGCGCAAATTAGACACACGTTCTTATAATTACTTGGTTTATGAATAGCTTGTGGCGATATGACAAAAGGACATTAGTGGTAAATGTGCTGAGTTGAGCTCTTTGGTTCCACCACACTGCACGTATGTGCAGTCTGTTGCAGTGGAATGTGTTTGTGTCCAAACGTTCTGGGAATGAAGACAGAATACCAAGCAGAGCCTAACCCACTAGGGAGATAGTGGACTTCTCGAAACACCAGTCCCAGCACATAATTATCCATCAAAGTGGGACAATGACGCAAAGCTGCAAATCAATGGCATGGCTTCAGTCTGCATGGGTGTTTGTTGTTGTTGCGTTGATCATTCAATACGTGAGCGTATTTCATTGCTCTCCAAACACAGTATGTGGTATAGTCCGTCACGTGGCTTTATTTTTGGCCGTTTGTGCAACGAAAACAAATATCATGTCAATCATAATTTAGTTGTTTAGAGTGGTTCTGCCATGAGGTCTCTTTACAAAAAGTCCCTTGTTAAAAAAAATAATAATAATCAAACCTCTCCTTCTCCATCAGTATACCAAAGGAGCCCAAGTCAAAACACAGAATCCATCTTTGTCGAATACATCACAGAGTAGCCTTGTGCAGAGTCTCGGATCAGCTCCATGTCTTTATCAAACTGGGCAGTTGAAAGATGAAAGGAGGCCATTTATAAAGTTAACCGCATCAAGTGGACAGATAGGTCTGCCTCCTGCCAGTGAAACATGTCTCTGTTGAGCTCAGCCTTCAAGGTTCATCTGTAGAAACATTCCCCCTGACTGTGACTGTCCAATAGGATGAAGCCATCCTGTCCTCATACATTATCTCAGCCAGACTCTCACTGTTGTGAAATGTCACTAATCTCAGGATGAGGTAAAGATGTCTGCACAAACAGTGTGTCGATTTATCTCACAACCAGGTGTGGTGATGCAATTGATGGCACCGTGCAAGACACTTGAATTATTAAAGCTGTGTGAGGTTGTATTCTCCCTTTCTATCCCCACATGCACTAGAAAAACATTGAATATAATGTATTTACATATTTAGAGTTTTCCAAAAAAAATTGAATTTGAAAACAAATGTATCTGTCTGTACATTCTGTTCATTTCGCTGTTTTGCAATGCAGAGAGGCTTCATGAAATGAGAGTAATTTGGTGAAACAAAGAAACTGCCTAGGTATAATATAAATCATAAACCAATTTAATTGTCAATTTCTTTCTTCCAATATATCCCAACTTCAAAGGTGCTATTAGACACTTCGTTTGAACATTTAGTAGTCTTTACTTGCTGACTGAGAGAAATCAGAGCTCACCGAGCCAACTTTGTCATTTACCTTATCTGTAAATTAAATGTCATTCTCCTTTACTTTACCACAGATCATATGTCATCGTAAACCCTCTCTGTCCCAGCATGTGCAGGGATTTGACTATGCCAAGAAGCACATAGGCCATCAGCAAGGTGAGGAGACCGTCTCTGTTACCAAGGAGACGCTGGTTCTGGGCCTCCCAGTGAGAGATGCCCCGTTGTCATTGGACAGGAAGGTGCACCAGGATGGGACTGCCTCTAAAAGACCTCCTTCTGCTGACATCATCCACAAAGGGTAAGAAAAACACTGAATTCAATTTAAACAGAATGATCTCCCTGTTTTCTTTAGATTACCAGAACACATTTGGATTTGTTTGTGGCAATACTTTAAGTCAAGGAAAATGCACCAAAAATATGACAGTCTTGGACAGATTGCATAGAATCTGCTTAAATCTGCTCATGTTGACTGGCTTACAGTTTGCCTGGGTGTTGCCAATTCCAAGAATCGTAGCCATCTATCACTAGGAAAAGGCAATAGAAAGAAGAATTTGTAATGAAAAACTTGTGATTCATGAATGCGTTATTGCCGTGCCACAAAATGAATACAGCCTCCTCTCTTCCCTCTAGTCTAGAACACTAAAGACTGTGTTTAGACAGGCAGCCCAATTCTGATATCTTTTCCCACCAATTGGTCTTTTGACCAATCACACCAGATATTGTCACACCAGATCTTTGTAATAGCGGATCTGATTGGTCAAAAAAACAGTTAGTGAAAACAATATCAGAATCGGTCTGCCTGTCTAAACGTAGCCAAAGCTAAGCTTGAGCTGCCTATCGAGCCATCTTTCCTTTGAATTTCCAATGCATAAAAATGCTCATTCTAACACACTGGAAGAAATGGTACAGACCAACCAAAGGCTTGATTTTTTTTTTACTGACCCAACCCAAAACATCCGTCATTGTCAGCTGTCAAACAGATCTCCCCTATCTTTGGCTGATTTAGACCCACTTGGACTTTTTAGTGCCATATTTACGGCCGCCATGCTGGAGGTGTGACATGAGTCTGCTGCAATGATTACTGGGCCTTGAAGGCACTGCAGTGCAGACCTGGGTTCAAATAGTACTGTAAGTCTTTCAAATGCTTTGAGTATTTGCTTTGCCTGCCTGGAGTACCAGACGAGTGGGCGTTGTAGTTTTTGACCATTCTATTGACTCATTAAACCAGGCAAGCTCAATCAAACACTGATCAAGTATTTGAAACGATTTGAAATAGTATCTGAACTCAGGTCAGCTGCTGTTCCAGTCACCCTTTGGATGGACCCCAGGGCTCATTCAGACTGGGATTAGCAAGGCTACAAACACAGGTCCTCTGCTGCTGTCATTGGGATTCTGCAGTGTGATGATTATACAACAAAACGCCTTTGAAAGGATACTGAGCATAATAACTGGGGAAAAAAACAAACAAGGGGTAAACACACAGTGGTGTATAGTGAATAGAGGCTGAACACTGGGCTTGGTAACGTGAGTGAACTTACACAGCCTGGAGAGATGCTTCCAGGGCCATGTTTGATTCAGTGTTTTTCTGGGCTCACGTTGACAGGAATACACACAGACACATATTCTCTCCCTCTCTCTCTCTCTCTCTCTCTCTCTCTCTCTCTCTCTCTCTCTCTCTCTCCCTCTCTCTCTCCCCCTCCCCCCCCCCCCCCCTCTCTCTCTCTCTCTCTCTCTCTCTCTCTCTCTCTGTCTCAGTCTGGCTATTTATCACATAAGTAGAACAGTGCCTCATTATACAAGCCTCATGAATGTGGATTCCATTTTGCATTTCTGAATGCATAACACCCTTCGAATGACCTGATCCATACATTCTGAAGAGGGATGTCGATATGAGCTGACATGATGGGTGTACTTGTTCCAAGCTATCTTATATGACATCACATCAGACTGGTGTGTTAGTCACTCGTGTCTCTGCCTGTTGGTTACTCCTGAAAAGATACCAGGGGAGATATGTTGACATTAAGCTAGAAGCACCCACGGTGCTAGCCTGTGGTCTAAGCTAGCACACCACCTGTCGAGGTGTCTGTATTACGCACTGCAGTCAGTCTTCACGGGTTAGAACTGTGGCCAGGGGGCTGTGTGATAGCGGCATTAACCTTGGATAATACTGTATGCACAGAGCTTACCACTGCCTGCCTCTGTTGCTATGGTTACCCGCAGCAGGTTGCCAAGCGAGGACGGCTCGGTTGCGAGCAACGAATCCGGGAAACTCAACACGGGCAAGAGCTTGGCGGCACGGAGGGCTGCGGCACAGAAGAGCACCAAGGAGGATCTGCTGCACAAGAGGAGCGGTGAGAGAGAGGCGAGAGGCCACGCTCTGACTACTGTAGGCTACTGCTGCGTGTCCACACAATGTTATGTCATCACACAGGCTTGAGACACTGTAGGACCAATAGGAGAGAGCTAATGAATTGTAAATAAACACATATATGCATGGACACATGCCCTCACTTACACAGTGCTCTCACTCACACACACACACACACACACACACACACACACACACACACACACACACACACACACACACACACACACACACACACACACACACATACACACACACACACACACAAGCACACATGCACACAAGCACACACGCACACACGCGCGCACACACGCGCGCACGTGCACACACCGCATGTCTTACTGCAGTAACTCAGGCAGTGTGAGTGGGGATAACAGCAGGATCAGTAGTAGCTGGGCTAGCTAGTGCTGTGCTAAATAGCAATGTCCTCTCACCCCAGCAGATCCCTACGAGGACCACACCGGCTCACTGCGACTCATCACCATCAAGCCAATGGCAGCCCAGCCCACATACTCCTACCCATCCTCCTCCAGTCACAGCCAGGACTCTGTCGTCCTCAATGGGGAGGTGAGAGCCCGTCCCCGGCCTGCTGGGAATGATGTCATACTTAGTCGGCCAGCCTGTCCCAAATTGCTCCCTTCCCCTTCCCCTTAGCCCCAACCCTTTATACGCAGATCTGAAGATAGTTCTGGATAGGTACGGAACAGGCAGTGTAGAGGTGGGGCTACTGTATATTTCACTTGGACTACAGATCTGCAAACATCAATGGGTTAGGGCCAAGGGGAAATAAGAATGGAATTGAAACCAGTTGTTTATTTATAGGGAAGAGAAACCTCACCAAGTATACGCATAATACCAAGCAATGCCAAACTAGAATCAATATACAAATGTAATGGATACAAATGACTTTGTCCACAGGCAAACATGGGGCTCAAGCAGAAAACCGACATCGAACACTACAGGAACAAAGTCCGCCAGAAAGCCAAGAGAAAAGGCTACTGTGATTTCCCCATCACAGACAATGGCATCCACCCATACAACCCCAGAGAGAGGCACAGTAGGCCTGAGATGGCAAAGGAGCCAATGACTGCTGAGGAGAAGAGGGCCTCCTATGCAGGATGCCACATCAGGAGGTGGGGGAGCATCCACATTATGTAGTATGCCGAGAGACATACAGTATACTACACAGGAAGCATTCATTTCATGTTTGAGTGGGTGTTCAGTGGGCGTTCAGTGTATGCAGATCCACTGATTTAAAAGTCACTTTTCAAAATGCCTGTGCTGCAGCACCGGTGCCTTTTCTGGGCGAGAGTATCTGCTGACGTGATGCTTGACTGCCACTTCTCCCTGGTACCTGTTTAGTAACTGTCTGAAATTTTCCAGTAAGGGAGCAGTTGTAAGTCCATTTTGTATATCCAGGTGTTCAGTTTAAACCTCTGCTGCAGCGCAGAGAAATAATTGAATCAGCCCAACTGTGGATGTTTGCAGATGACATTTTTTACTGATGATGATGATATTAATGATGGCTGTAATAATGACGACGGCAACTATGATATCCCTACTTCAGGCACCCCCCATCGAGAGAGCCAGCCTACTGGAGCCGTCAGTCCCTGGCCGCCAGCAGCCCTAGCCCCGTGGAGACGGAGATGGACCTGCTGGTCCTCAGGGAGAGGTCCAGGAGAGGCATCCGCAACAGCGGTTATGACGTGAGTCATCACTGAATATCACTGCATCCATGAGACATAGATGTCCTTAAATGCCGATGTAACTGCAGGGAGAATGTCCTAAAATGAACACCATACTCCTGGAGTCACTGCAGGGGCAAAGGTGGTTGAGCCTAGAGAAGTTCTGGTACTGGGGTGCAATAACCTAGAGAAAACCCTAGGACAAAGCCTTTCCCATTATACCTACCTCTCCCAATCCTCACTTTTAAGCTCCATGGCTGAAATGAAGAGGATTACCTTCAGCCGAACTTTAAAACCTTCATCTAGCGCTGCCTGGGAGCCCATTCTTTATGCTGCCTGAACCTTGCTGAATGTCAATGACAGTGAATATGATTTATAGCCTGTTCAGTGATTTAGATTGGAAATTCGATACCAGTTAATAGCTCTGAATGTTCGGTGCTTTTAAATTGCAAATGGATAACCGTGTATGTGTACGATTCGTGTGTGTGTGTGTGTGTATTTTGTCTTCCTGTGAGTCAGGCAGAGCCAGAGACGTTCCAGGAGACCAATGTGGACCGACTGATGTGCTCCCTGGGTTATGGTGGAAGCCATCAGGTCAAAGGTCTCTCGGACTCGTCCACTCTGAGCTCTCAGCCCTCCATCGACGAGGTCCGGCAGCAGATGCATATCCTGCTGGGTAATGCCTTTGGGCTGGCCCCAGACGAGCCCTCGCCTGCCAGCCACCACCACCACCACCACCCTCACCCCCACCTCCACAGTTCCTACAATCCCAGCCACACCAGCGCTTACTCCGAGGGTGTGACCAGCGCTCCTGGCACCATGAACCATCCATGCGGAGGAGGTCACCAGCGCGGGTCTGCCTACGGGCCGGAAATCCACCAGTGTAGCTTACCCAAACCTGTGAGTGCATTGATTAGACTGTGCAATGTAAAGCAAATGATTTAGAACAACGCATTTGTGTACGTGTGCTCTTGTATAATTGCTTATGGTGGTGCTTCAAGCAAAAATCCTGAATGCTACTGTAGAAAGTCAAGGTGTGTCGAGAGAGTAGCTGCACAGTACATATGTTTAAACACCCACACACTGATTTAACTAAGTTGTGTCTGTGTGTGTGTGTGTGTGTGTGTGTGTGTGTGTGTGTGTGTGTGTGTGTGTGTGTGTGTGTGTGTGTGTGTGTGTGTGTGTGTGTGTGTGTGTGTGTGTGTGTGTGTGTGTGTGTGTGTGTGTGTGTGTGCGTGTGTGCGTGTGTGCGTGCGTGCGTGCGTGCGTGTGTGTTGTGCTTGGTGCTGCAGGGCTTCAGGTTCACTCAGCTTCCTGACATGGGCGTTGGACCCCCACCTCCTCTGATACCCTCCAGGCCTGGACCCCCTACCGGGACCTCAATGAGGCTGTACGGAACCACCCCCCCCTCCTCTTTCTCCCTTCAACACTTCTCTAGCTGTTAGAAAGACAGTAAACTGATGAAAATAACATTAATTCTGATGTATTCACATCCTCCCAATGCTAAACATGCCCAACCTATTTTTTTAAATATTTTTTTTAAAGTCTACTTAACTTGTGCACTGTGTATCCTTGTAGTGCATCCCCCATGTTTTTTTTTTTTTATCTACCGCATAATAAAGGGAAACGGAGAAAAAATAAGGTCAACTTCATATTCATCATCTCCAGCACCATCCCAAAGTCAACATATGTGAAAATGGCCCATTTCTATGTTTTGTAGTTAAAAAGATAGAGGAAGATAAGCGTTTCCTATGACGCTTAGATAAGCGTTTCCAAACTCGTGTGAGTTTGATCAGTTTTAGAGAAGGCATTGCCTACTAATTGCCTACTAATTGCCTGCTAATTGGTTGATGATGTCATTAGAAACACTTTATCTTTTTTTACTACAAAACATAGAAATGGGCCATTTTCACATAATCTGTTGGTGTTGATGTTGGGATGGCGCTAGAGATGATGAATATGAAGTTGAAAAATTGTTCAGTTTAAGTCCTTTGGCTTTAGATGTCATACTGTTCATGCATTGTGTTGTAATTCTACTCTGCGCTGTACTTTTTTCCCGCATTATTTAAAACAAATAGCATCTTCATTTGAATGCCTTGACTGTAACCAGGTTTGCGCATGAGGTTTACAGGCCACCCAGTGGTGAGATGTATGAATTACAAGGCTTTTGTCTTTGTTTCCCCTTCTGCAGTTCTTCACCCGATGTCAGCCTGAAGCCTCGTGTTTCCGAGGCCTCTGAGATGCAGAGTCAGCACAATGGTGCCCCCTATCTGCCTCTCAACAGAGCGCCCTTCCCTGCTGTTACTGTTGACCAGTCCATGACCAGCTACTCAGGTCAGAATAATAAATAGTATATATATATATATATATATTATGACTAGTAAATGTATACGTATATACATGTAAATGTGTATATATAATATACATAAGGCAAATGTATACCTTTCTCTGTCAAATTGCTTCAGTTCACTCATCCAAGCCTCTGATTGGCAAAACACTGCTTATCTCGTACAGGAAACCCAATGACAGGAGTCTATGCCATATCAGCCAACCGCCCTGGTTACTCAGACTACTTTGTCATGCCTCCACCAGCGTCGTATGGAAGCCCATCCTGGATGTCCTACCCACCAGAACCCGAGGACATCCCACACCAGTGGAATGAGACTGTAAATACTGTTAGTATCTGAACCAGACAATATCCTCTGATATTGTCCCTAGATAACTCTGTTGGTTTGATCTGGATTTATCCTCACTATTTGTCCCTGTTTTACATCATCGTCTCTTCTCTTTGCAGAATCCGTGTCATTTAGAAACCATTTGTTGAGATTACATGATCTTTGGAGCTGAGTGGAGACAGCATATATTTCGGTGGGCACACACACTTCGTAACACAACACAGAATTTTCCGATCAATGTACAGGGTTGTTGTGGCTCATTTCCTCTCATTCCATTTCCTTTTCTTTGTCTTCCAGGTGTCCTTTTGGTTAGGCAGTAGGGCCTCCCTCCCTCACATTGAGTACCCCTGGACTCGAGCACCCTGCCCTGCCCTTCTCCCCTGGCCCTGGTTACTGGCCCCTGGCTACTGGCCTCTGGCCTGCCTCCTCAGCCCAGCCATGCCCTCTCTGCTCTGCTCTCTGAGCCCCAGGTCTCCCAGACCTCACAGCCTCCATGTCAACTGCCATCAGCCAGCAGAGGATGGCCTAGACTAGAGTACAGCAGCCCTATCCCCCATGGTAGTGCCACATACAACCTCTACCCTGGTCCACACCATCCAACGACAGGGATGGCAAAGCTGGACTAACTAACTGTGCTTTTTGATTCTCCAAATTCCTTAATGGACAGAAGACTTGTACCTACTACTGGTGGTTTGTGTGTATTTTAAAAAAAAAAACTAACTTAGTCTCTCAGTTTCAGTTGTTGGATATTCGTGTGCTTTGTCGTTTACTTTCATGCTTTACTTCTTTTTAAAAGGGGGAAATAATTGAGTGAGTGTCTGTTGTGCGCTCACCTTATTAAAAGGCAAAAGAGAAAAAAAAGAAGAAAAAACCGTGCGAAGAAAGGCTTTAGTGTGAGTGGCTATGTCATTCTGTATTTTTCAAATGTACTCATGACCTTTACCCAATCAGATTACAGTAAAAAAACACAAAAAAAAACAACGGTCACCTGTTCTGTTATTCATATGCTTATGAAGTTTGTCTACTGACCACGATTATGAAAAGATGAATAGAGTCGTATATTGCCGCACACAAATGATCTTACAATAGTTCTTCACGTGTTACGGTTTTGTATTTGGAGATTTTGACTTATATTGGGTCCTATCCTTTTCACTGGACAGAGTAGTATAGGAAGATGGGTGTCGGATGGGCCACAGGTGTGTTGATTAAATATATGATGTAACGTGAAGACATTAATTATTGAAGAGACTTGTGCCAGCCGTGAGAGACAGAGAGAGAGAGCGAGAGATTTGCTTGTATATTTTGACACCATTTTCTTTAGAAGTTGACTTGCTTTACTGCATTTTTTAATTTGAAGGATGGTCAGATTGCTTTCAATCCTATTTTCTAATTTGTCAAAGGGTACCAACACAGGATCACATAGTGTAAAACAAATAGCACATTTCGAATGTATTCATGTCGGTGCATATGCTGGTATATGCAAAATTACTCACTCGGTCATAACATAAGCAAAATGATGGATAATTCTATGTTTTACTAGTATTTACTGAGTTTTCAGGATCTCAAAACAAGGAAAACATGACGGCTAGGGCCCTTTACCATGTACTGTACATGCTACTAGTTCAGTTCATCAGTACAGTTAGGTGTAGATCAACAGCCACCAAAACATGTTACCAGATTGGGCGATGTGTATTACTGCGCTGACATTGCATATCTGATAATGACATAGCGTTGGAAAAGCTTTCACACTTTCGAAATAGTAACAGAATAAGGTCTAATCAATGTGATATAATTGGAAATAGAAAATACAGTTTGGTCTATCACAATGTAGGTACGACATTAGTTTAGTATGGATTAGATGAACATAGCACTTTCTTAGATTACCTGGCTCTACAAAACTGCAGTATCAATGTGAAGACTTTGTTAAGCATGCAATATTCATATTTGAAATATTAGATTTCTTTTTTTTTTTGATTTTACAAATTTTTTGAGCTATACTCAATGATAATGACGCAAATGCAAAGTCATTATCTAGTCCATTCGTTTGACTGGGTAGGTGTCTTTAAATGGATCTCAACTGTTGCTACCCAGTTTGACAAATGTGATTTGACTATTTTTCTACAAAATGATGAATCAATTATTTTTGGGAGATGTAGTTCCAAAAATGTATGCCGAATATTCCACAGGAAATATGATGACATTTTAAAAAGCTGAAACGCAAATACCTTTTTGAGAATCTATATGATGTGCTCTGTAACACTACCTTCCTTTTCACCTCTACTCATACATTTGTAAAAAAAAAAATTCCTCTACCAGATTTGACTCACAATAAAAAGTTTCACTCAACAATGTGGATGAGACTTGAAAAGGAATCATAATGTAGCTTATACATTTAACATCTTGGCCTTTGTCGAGCACAAACCATTTGGTTGGTGCTTGGAATCATCATCATTATCACTTGTATCGCTAAAAAGACAAAAGGTACTCCAGTTTGTTTCAAATAATATCATTGGTATGTTCACCCATATTTCAAGCTAATGAATGGAAAATATGATTGATTAAAAACAGTCAAAAGGAACAGGACAAATGAGTTGACACAAGTCGATGCACTGCTGATGCATCTTTCATCCGACACGTTTCTGAGGTGGAATGTGACGACAGGCCCCTGAGGCTTCTGAAGGCACAGGAGTTTGAATCATGTCATACAGAATGCAGTTGGATGTAGTTATGCAGAATTTGGGTGGAATAAAAACCAATAAATTACAACTTAGAATTTGTTTCTTGTGTGGAACATTACAGTTTTCAACCCTGAATAAAGAATAGCTAGGGGAGAGTGAGGTGGGGGACAAAGATTTCTACTGTACATACATTTCATGATGTTGTATATCCCCGGAAATAATCAGAATTTATGTAAACATGACCGTTTTGAAAATATAGCTTGTCCAAAAAAGGTGTTCTCTTGAAACAACTTACCCCAGGTATGAGGTAAATTGAGCATAGGGACAGGGTAAGTTGAGCTGCCTTGGGGTAAGTGGGTGCTGGTGTCCTGTGACAGTGGGTGATGGTGTTGGTTGGTCAAATGCGAATGAATGGAATGGGGTTGTGGTGTATTGCACATCATAAATGTCGACCAACATTCGGATTTAGATCTCTCTGTTCAATATCACTTACCCTTCCATTTCACATTTTTAACATTTAGCAGACACTCTAATCCAAATCAATTTTATTTGTCACATACACATGGTTAGCAGATGTTAATGCGAGTGTAGCGAAATGCTTGTGCTTCTAGTTCCGACAATGCAGTAATAACAAGTAATCTAACTAACAATTCCAAAACTACTGTCTTGTACACAGTGTAAGGGGATAAAGAATATGTACATAAGGATATATGAATGAGTGATGGTACAGAGCAGCATAGGCAAGATACAGTAGATGGTATCGGGTACAGTATGTACAAATGAGATGAGTATGTAAACAAAGTGGCATAGTATAGTATAAAGTGGCTAGTGATACATGTATTACATAAGGATACCGTCGATGATATAGAGTACAGTATATACGTATGCATATGAGATGAATAATGTAGGGTAAGTAACATTATATAATGTAGCATTGTTTAAAGTGGCTAGTGATATATTTACATCACTTCCCATCAATTCCCATTATTAAAGTGGCTGGAGTTGAGTCAGTGTCAGTGTTTTGGCAGCAGCCACTCAGTGTTAGTAGTTTGCCCCCGGTGATGCGTTGTGCAGACCTCACTACCCTCTGGAGAGCCTTACGGTTGAGGGCGGAGCAGTTGCCGTACCAGGCGGTGATACAGCCCGCCAGGATGCTCTCGATTGTGCATCTGTAGAAGTTTGTGAGTGCTTTTGGTGACAAGCCGAATTTCTTCAGCCTCCTGAGGTTGAAGAGGCGCTGCTGCGCCTTCTTCACAATGCTGTCTGTGTGAGTGGACCAATTCAGTTTGTCTGTGATGTGTATGCCGAGGAACTTAAAACTTGCTACCCTCTCCACTACTGTTCCATCGATGTGGATAGGGGGGTGTTCCCTCTGCTGTTTCCTGAAGTCCACAATCATCTCCTTAGTTTTGTTGACGTTGAGTGTGAGGTTATTTTCCTGACACCACACTCCGAGGGCCCTCACCTCCTCCCTGTAGGCCGTCTCGTCGTTGTTGGTAATCAAGCCTACCACTGTTGTGTCGTCCGCAAACTTGATGATTGAGTTGGAGGCGTGCATGGCCACGCAGTCGTGGGTGAACAGGGAGTACAGGAGAGGGCTCAGAACGCACCCTTGTGGGGCCCCAGTGTTGAGGATCAGCGGGGAGGAGATGTTGTTGCCTACCCTCACCACCTGGGGGCGGCCTGTCAGGAAGTCCAGTACCCAGTTGCACAGGGCGGGGTCGAGACCCAGGGTCTCGAGCTTGATGACGAGCTTGGAGGGTACTATGGTGTTGAATGCCGAGCTGTAGTCAATGAACAGCATTCTCACATAGGTATTCCTCTTGTCCAGATGGGTTAGGGCAGTGTGCAGTGTGGTTGAGATTGCATCGTCTGTGGACCTATTTGGGCGGTAAGCAAATTGGAGTGGGTCTAGGGTGTCAGGTAGGGTGGAGGTGATATGGTCCTTGACTAGTCTCTCAAAGCACTTCATGATGACGGAAGTGAGTGCTACGGGGCGGTAGTCGTTTAGCTCAGTTACCTTAGCTTTCTTGGGAACAGGAACAATGGTGGCCCTCCAGAGCGGTTTACAAGAGCAATTAGGGTTAAGTGCCTTGCTCAATAGCACTTCGGCAGATTTTTCACCTAGTTGGCTCGGGATTCAAATCTTATCCCACCCCAACTCAACTTACCCCAAGACAAACATTTTGACTATATTGGCCCACACAGCTACAATGGACATTCATGCTAGGTTTAGAACCTCATATTGTAGCTTATAGAGACCCCAACCGATGTACATCTACTTTGGTTTAGATACAAGCATCATGAAACCTATAACACAATAAATGAATTTGACTTTGTGAAAATCCTTTTTTTTTTTTAAATGACCTAACTTGCTTACCACTTTTTCCATGTGTTTTCTTCCTTCACAGACTCCATGAAATGATGACCTCTTCCTAAATATTTGGTCACATGATTCATTTTGTGTATGGTTTCCCAGAAACAAGGGGTGGCTCAACTAATTCATTTGGCTCACGCTCTCCCCTACTGTAGAAACCTGCATGTGAGGGAGGTGTCTGACATTTTCAGTGTTTGACATTTTCTACTAAGTTCACGGAATAAATGTCAGGGTCTCACAGTCATCTAACGTGCATTGTTCCCATTGTGTAAAGAGCAGAACTTCCCCAGTGTGAAACTCATTTGACCAGTGACATTGGAGTATTAAACAAAGACTGTTAAAGGACTTTTCTTGACAGGACTTTTCAATGAGCACTGAATCCCACGTCATGGTCCTTGACTTTTTTGGGTGAGGGAACGCAACAACAAAAAAGTAAATGAAGTAGGTATCATTATAGAACAAGACTCGCAAAACCCTCTTCCTGGAGATCTATCCTCCTGTAGGTTTTCACTTCAACCCTCACTTCAACCCCAGTTATAACTAACATAATACATTTTATAAACCAGCTAATTATTAGAATCGGGTGTACTAGATGTGGGTTGGAATGAAAACCTATAGGATGGTAGCTCTCCAGGAACAGGGTTGGAGAGCCCTGTTATTTAATATGCATAAAATGCATCCTCCAATTGCAACGTCTGCCTATGCCCACACATATTGTCTCAAGTAAAACATATATTTTTAATACCCTCAAACACAGGCATACCTAATTTTAAAATAGGCCATCATCACTGTCAATGGCGAATGGTAATTATTTACGTTTTATCGGTGAAACTGCATCTGCATGCCAATCATTTTCTGGGGAATAGCCTGTGCATTTCGATATGTGTGTTTCGTGAGCGAATTAGAACAGATTATGTTAACGAACTATTAACCTGTCTTGTATTTTGTTTCAATCAAAGCATAAATCCTGCCTAGTGGCGCGCTCTAATTGAGTTTTGGCGCATGATATTTATTTCGGTGACTATTCAGCTTCAGCTAACCATCCTAAAATCTCATTGGAACCGATGAGGTGTTTTTTTTCTTCGGTAACAGTAACATTATAGGCCTACTACTGTATGCTATGCTATTATATTCGGTTCTGTTATGTAAAATACTCATGATTCGTTATGTCATCTCCCATAGACAGATTCTCGTGGACATGAAACAGCGAGGCAATCATTCAGTAATTCAGCTCTGATCGAGATTTTCTAAACGAGCACCATTGTGCGAAGTGATCATCTTCTATTTGTAATAACAATACGTGATGAGTAGAAGAGCTATTAGGCGTAGGCAACAGATCTTGATGAGTGCTATTTTAAACGATTGGAGCGCCCTTCGTGGTTGTGATAGGACAGCACCAGGATCGCACAGTGATGTTTAAGAAGTTGAACCAACTTGTTGTGTTTAAGGATAGCTGGATGTTAGTTCAGGAAAAATATATAATTTGCCTTAAACCCTAATAGGCCTACGACTACCTGGTATAGCTATTTGTAGGCTATAACCTAACAAGCACGTGTAACGTTACCATTATATCATGGTACTGTCTGCGAGGAGAGCTTTAGTTGCTATTGCCATTTCATTGTATTGTGTAGCTAACACTACGCTGTATCAAAAAATAAACTTTGATTTGAATAGCTTGAACATATGGTTACAATATACCCGATTGCAGAATAAAATAAAACAGAGAGATGAACTACCAATTCATAGACTGTATTTGCATAAATGTTATCAACAAATCAATTGAACAAGAAGTGAACATAAATCGTTACTACATAGAATTGCAGGAAATTCGCTGTAAAAACAGACATACAATCCAGCTTTTGCTGTGGTGTATTCATGCGCCTCAATAAGCATTTTTTTTAAACCTCCATTCTGATTGGTTAAAGTGGTCAATTCTTATACAGGCCTCAGCAGTGCACACAAGTAGCCTATAGTTCAGCATAATTCTCGCCACTGCCAGAGACAAGACAGGGAAGAAACCACCGTTTACTGTACCTCTAGGCTGTTATGCACATTTATTTGGTTTGACATTCTATCTTTTTTTTCTTATTTTCTGTGGTAATTAAATATAATCTATTTAGAATTGATCAGAATTATTTTTTTACCAGCTCGGTGTATTCTCAAATTGAAGAAGGTGAAGTAGCGCCCGGCAGCACTCCACCCCTGGTTAAGATACACTTCCGTTTTAGGGACATAAATCCATATGAGATCTAAAGTAACATGGGATGAGTTTAGCTTTTAGATCCAGATTGTCAGTAAGCCTGAGAGTAAACCAAAGAGTCTCGATCAGGTGTTTTATTGTTCTACTCTCAAGACATAAAGCCCGTAAAACATGGGGTCAAAACACTCAGCTCAAAACACACTCAGCTCGTAGGAAAAGTGTGATCATCAACTGGCAGTTCTCCTGTATTTCCATTAGGGGGAGGCAGAATTCCTCTAATGCATTAAGGTTTCATCTTCCTATCCTTTTGCAAAACCTTTCTTGCATTAATGGAGGTTTAGATGCTATTTTCCTCCCATGATGCCTCTGGATTTCTTCTCAAACACGTTATAGTGTTATCCAGACATGGCTCTTGTCTAATGTTCCCGCCCAGCGGGCAACACTGGTTGGAATGACATCATTGCTTGCTCTTTATCTTGCTGCTGCTGAGACAACCCTGTTTAACAACAACACCATACCCAGGTAACCCATCCCCTGCGGCTCTGGATCTGATGTCCCTACCTGCCAAGGTGTCTGTCACATCTCATCTCCCTGACCATGGAACAAGCCCCAGGCAGCGATGCAGTGACAAAAACAATCCCCTCTTCACCACATTGTTTTGATCTGTTTCTTCCTCTCTCCTACTGAGGTAGTCAACACACAGAGCACAGCCTCCAGGACCACTGCTTCTGCAAAAGCAATGGGATTATATCCAACTTTAATAACAGGGTGTCTCTAAATCAGTGGAGGCTACTGGGGGGAGGACGGCTCAAAACAATGGCTGGAATGGAGTCGTCCTCCCCTCAGCAGCCTCCACTGCTCTCAATCCCTGATAGCTTAGTGTTTTGCTTGATCTACATCTGGTTGTCATGATGGATCCATACTACCCCTGAACTGGACCAAACTACGCACACAGAAGTTTAAGTCATTAATGAATTAACCACCATAATGGCAACATTGAGGACACACCTACTCATTTAAGGGTTTTTCTTTAAATGTACTAATTTCTATGTTGTAGAATAATAGGGAAGACATCAAAACTATGAAATAACACATGGAATCATGTAGTAATCAAAAAAAGTGTTACTTTTCAAATTCTTCAAAGTAGCCACCCTTTGCCTTGATGACAGCTTTGCACACTCTTGACATTCTATCAACAAGCTTCACCTGGAATGCTTTTCCAGCAGTCTTGAATGAGTTCCCACATATGCTGAGCATTTGTTGGTTACTTTTCCTTCACTCTGTGTCCAACTCATCCCTAACCATCTCAATTTGGTTGAGGTCGGGGGATTGTGGAGGCCAGGTCATCTGATGCAGCGCTCCATCACCCTGCTTAGTCAAATATACCTTACATAGCCTGGGGTGGGTTTTGGGTCATTGTCCTGTTTAATAACAAATAATAGTCCGACTAAGCGCAAACCAGATGGGATGGCGTATCGCTGCAGAATGCTGTGGTAGCTATGCTGGTTAAGTGTGCCTTGAATTCTAAATAAATCACTGACAGTGTCACCAGCAAAGCACCCCCACACCATCACACCTCCTCCATGATTCACGGTGGGAACCACACATGCGGAGATAATCCGTTCACCTACTCTGCATCTCACAATGACACGGCGGTTTGAAGCACAAATCTCAAATTTGGACTCATCAGACCAAAGAACAGATTTCCACCGGTCTAATGTCCATAGCTCATGTTTCTTGGCCCAAATAAGTTATTCTTATTGGTGTCTTTTAGTAGTGGTTTCTTTGCAGCAATTCGACCATGAAGGCCTGATTCACGCAATCACCTCTGAACAGTTGATGTTGAGATGTGTCTGTTACTTGAACTCTGTGAAGCATTTATTTGGGCTGCAGTTTCTGAGGCTGGTAACTCTAATATGTACCATGTTTTGTGCTGCCACCTTGTTGTGTTGCTACCATGTTATTGTTATGTTGTGTTGCTACCATGCTGTGTTGTCATGTGTTGCTGCCTTGCTATGTTGTTGTCTCTCTTTATGTAGTGTTGTGTTGTCTCTCTTGTTATGTGTGTTTTGTCCTATATTTATATTGTATTTTTTTATTTATTTTTAAATCCCAGGCCCCCGTCCCCGCAGGAGGCCTTTTGCCTTTTGGTAGGCCGTCATTGTAAGCAACAATTTGTTCTTAACTGACTTGCCTAGTTAAATAAAGGTTATATAAAATAATGAACGTATCTTCTGCAGCAGAGGTAACTCTGGGTCATCCTTTCTTGTGGCGGTCCTCATGAGCCAGTTTCATCATAGTGCTTGATGGGTTTTGCAACACCACTTGAAGAAACTTTCAAAGTTCTTGACATTTTCCAGATTGACTGACTTTCATGTCTTAAAGTAATGATGGCCTGTTGTTTCTCTTTGCTTATTTGTGACCGACTGGCTGAAATCGGTCTTACGTAGCAAAATTTGATTTTTTATTTTTTTTACATTGGATAAAAGAGCTATAAAATGGTATGTCATACACTACAGTTGAGGAGCAATGGGAAAGTAATTCTGCTTAGAAAGTTGATAAACTTGTAAACTCACTTTTGAGAAAATGGCCTTTGAATATTTTGGTACTGCTACTGGAGAGCCCTTCTTTGTCTACACCAGTGGTTCTTAACCTTGTTGGAGGTACTGAACCCCACCAGTTTCATATGCGCATTCACCGAACCCTTCTTAATTGAAAAAAAAAATCTAATTCAAAACATAGGTATATATTTGACTGGTGCACAAAATGAACCGCGCATCAACATCACTGTGTTCAAAGAACAAAATCATTTTCACACAGATGATCATTTTTACACAAAAACAAAAACATAATAATGAATACTTACTGCGAACGGCTGTCTCACCCATGCTGGATATGACTCTGTTGTAGGGAAGTATCCGTTGAGAGAATTTGCAAGCTCATCTAAGTGCGTGGCAATTGCTTGCTTTAGTTCAGCGGGTACAGAAATGTCTCCGATTCCAGATACATCTTCGATCTTACTTACACAGTCGTCCAGCAGGGGAAAGTTTGCGAAGTTATTGTTCTCTGTTCGTCGTTTCCATAACGGTAGCTTTTTTTGAAAAGCCTTCAGGTTTTCCTCCGCTTCGATGATGTTGACTCCACCGCCCTACATCTTTTGATTGAGATGATTGAGAGCTGCGAAGATATCGGCCATGTACGCTAAAATGAGAATGAACTCAGAATTTTTGAAGCAATCTGCATGACAATGTTGGTGCTCTTGCAAAAACAGGGCTAATTCCACACGCACGGCAAAAACACGATTCAGCACCTGTCCCCGGGATAACCACCTAACGTTAGAATGGTACAGAAGTACCTCGAATTCAGAGCCCATTTCTTTACACAGCTCACTGAAGATGCGATGCCGCAGAGCACTAGTTCGCACATAGTTCACGCATTCCACTACAATTTTTAATACTTCTGCCAGTTTTGGAGGCAAGGTTTTTGTTGCCAACGCATGCCTGTGCAGAATACAATGCGTAACAATGATGTGTGGTGCATCGGCTTTCACTAGCGCACCAAAACCAGACTTTCTTCCCAGCATGACTGGAGCTCCGTCCGAACAAACTGCAGAAACCATATCCCACGAAAGATTGTTGTCTTTGAAGAAGTCATCCACAAGTTTCTTCACATCGGCTGCCTTAGTTGTTGTTGTAAGAGGCTTACAAAATAAAAATTATTCCTTTATCACGTCGTCTTTCACATAGCGCACGAATACAGCAAGCTGGCTTAGATTGGAAACGTCTGTGGTCTCGTCGAGTTGAAGGCTGAATTTTGCCGGGCTTGAAATCAGATCTGCAACTACTTGAGCCAAGATGTCTTTGCTCATGTCCTCTATTCTGTCGCTGATGGTGTCATTTGAAAGAGGAATTTGGGATAACTTAACTTCGGCCTCTTTTCCCAGCATGATATTCACCATCTTCAACACAGCTGGTTTTATGAGTGTTTCACCAATGGTGTGTGGTTTGCCCTGCTTTGCGATCAGGTAGGCAACTTCGTACGATGCTGTGAGGATCGGTTTGTTGATGGGTACAAAACCGAGAACAGGCAGAGTAGCCTTTTCATCGAATCTGGCTCTCTTCACCTTGAATTCAGCGAGCGTTGTGTTCTTGTATTTTCCATCTCCATGCAGCTTAAGGAAGTGTTCTCTTAGTTTTGCCGGTGCTAGACTAGAATTGCTCAACTTGGCATTGCGAATCATGCAGTTAGGACACTGACTCCCATCACGTTCGGTTATACATGTAAATCCATATTGTACATATTCGTCCGACCACTTTCTTTTTTTGCTCGACATAGTAAGTATGAAGGGATTAAAATATTAAGAAAGAAATCACAAGTCGACTACTGAGGGCACCAAATTCCCTGCAGCACAGATAGGCCAAGCGATGTAGCGTGATCACCTGCAGCCAATGATGGCCAAGCGGAGCGTGTCATCACGAATCATATTAATCGGATGTGTGTCTTGACCTCCGCCGAACCCCTGAGACTGACTCACCGAACCCCTGGGGTTCGATCGAACCCAGGTTAAGAACCACTGGTCTACACCCATTCAGCATCACCTATTCACACCCTCTTAAGCTTCAGCCTCACCCATCTCTTTAAGGGTTGAGCCGAGCATTCTTTATTAACAACAGCAGTCAAGCACCCAAGCTAACTTGCTAGCTACTTCCAGACACAAATGAGAGAACAGCTCACTGAACATTACTCACCCTAGCAGAGCTGGTTAGGCTGTTATGTTATGCAGAGCGTTGGTGACTGCAACTGTGCTGTCAGATTGTCCTTTCGTAAATTCAAAGCGATTCGCTCTCAGCGTATTCAGAGCGCACACTGGACGATCTGGCCGATGAGTAGAGTTGATCCGAACGTTCTGACCTCACAACGGCAGTCAAGCACCCAAGTTAACTGGCTAACATTGGCTAGCTTGAGCTAAGAGAAATGAAAGAACACCCCACTCTGACCATGTTACTCGCCCTAGCAGAGCTGGTTAAACTGTTTTCATGTTATCCAGAGTGTTGGTGACTGTAACAGTGCTGCTGGCAACAATTTAATTATGCTTTTTTTGCCAACGTTTACTGACACCGGCCATATTCAACGGGTGTTGAGCGTTCGTAAATTAATGAGTTATTCTGCTGCACTGGCACACTCAGACGAGAGTGCTCTGAAATCGGAGTAGATAGCCAAACTGAATTTACGAACGTACCCAAAATGGTTACTTACATAGTGAAACCTTTTGTTAAAACAATTAACCATAATCCCAATTCATGACCCTATGTCAAAATTAGAAATGTTATATATCTGAAAATGTAGCTACTGTAGCTAGACTATCTTACCCGTGGTCTGAAATCGGAGTAGATAGCCAGAGCAATTTTACCAGCTAAGTTTCGTCGCAGTGACATTCTATTGAAATTGATACTTTCATTGATGAGTCTTTTGTTTAGACATGTAGCTAGCCAGCTAAACAATTAAACATAATTCCAACTCATGATGTTACTACCCTGCATGAATCTGCAGGTAGCTAACCAACCAGGTTCAATGCTAGCTAGCTAACATTAGGCTATAGCTAGCTAAGTAAATGGCTCTGAGATACGAATAATACGATAATACACGTAACTTTAGCAAGCCAGCCAGCCAGCTAACGTTAGTACAGTACACTTTAACTTGAAATGAAAACAACTTTGTCAAAATTAGAAACGTGTAATATCTGAAAATGTAGCTAGCTAGACTATCTTACCCATCATGGTTGGACACTTCTCCCTGTCACGGATGCCATGGTTGCCGTTAGTTTGAAGATGTAATCTGGAGACAGGTGTTTTATCCATCTCCTTAGCTATCATACTCTAATTCCACTGATTGCAAAACTCAGTCCTCCAGAAAGTGGAGAGCAACACTTTGCAGTTCTACTAAGCAATATATATATATATTTTAAAAGCCATGTTAGACAGGATTACCTACACATACTAACCAGCTCAAATAGACAGAAGTGTGCTATATGGCAGTCCAATCCAAACTCAACCCCTGCATGTCCAGCCCACTCATTATCTCAGCCAAGCATTGTTAGTGGGAAGGTTGCTGACTTTTTCTGTGGCTAAACAAACTAGGCTCGTAAATGTACAATTTTATTTGTATTTACAGATGGCATACACGTTTGTTATTAAGGCACATGAAAGTTCACATGTTCCAGAAGGCGTTGCTGCCAAAAAAACTCATTTCGATTTTTTTTTTTTAAGAAGAAAAGATTACGTTCAAATGGCTCTCGTGTGAAGTATTGACCCATGACATACGCCTAGTTTCCTGAAACGGGTCACATTAGATCTGTTCTTGCCATAATAAGGACTTGGTCTTCTGTATACCACCCCTATCTTGTCAGAACACAACTGATTGGTTCAAACGCAGAAAATAAATTCCCCTAATTAACTTTTAACAAGGCACACCTGTTAATTGAAATGCATTCCAGATGACTATCTCATCAAGCTGGTTGAGAGAATGCCAAGAGTGTGCAAAGCTGTCATCAAGGCAAAGGGTGGCTACTTTGAAGAATCTAAAATCTAAAATATATTTTGATTCGTTTAACACTTTTTTCGTTAGTACATGATTCCAAATGTGCTATTTCATAGTTTTGATGTCTTCACTATTATTCTACAATTTAGAAAATAGTAAGAATAAAAACACTGGAATGAGTAGGTGTGTCCAAACGTTTGACTGTTACTCTATATAAAAAATATTTGATAAAACATTGAATTTGTCCTTTACTGCTATAGCCCATAGAAATTTATTGAGTATCATATTTGTACGTGGCAAAACATGTACATGGCAAGACGGTCCAAAAATGTATAATGAAGAATAAGGTTTTAAAATGTCTATCCTATATCTAAGATACAATAGATACAATTTAGACACAAGTTTGGTCACTTTATTCATGGCACTGTTTACTCCCTATGCATGTTGTGCCTTCACTCCTGTGAAGCTTGTGTGCGTCATTGAGCAAAACAACCAACACCGCTTTCAATACTGGTGTCTTATAGCTCAGAAGTACAATGTAGAAAATAGTCAAAATAAAGAAAAACCCTGGAATGAGTAGATGTGTCCAAACTGGTACTGTAGATAGATAATTAGCTTATCAGAACAATACATTTTTCATTGTTCGGTCTTCCAAATGGCTCAAGGACGTGTTACTTTGAATGGAAAAATCCGACAGCTCTCTTTTGTGCTTGCGAAGGATTTTGATTTGAGAATGTTCTGTTTTGTCCTTGGATGGCTTGCCTTGTCTCTTAATCCTTTCACCGCCTGCCGGAGTTGATTTTACACTCAGCTTGGACTGTGCACTTGTCCATCAGATTTGCACAGAACAGCATCTTCAGGCCAGCAGTTTGTGTGTGTGTGTAAATAAGGGCTTGGAGGCCCTTCAGGCAGTGCTGGCTCAGCTCCTCTGCCTGGGAGGCCCACTGTAATGAGAGATGTTTAATCGCTTCTCACAGTAATTAATGAGCAATCACTGAAAGGCAAACAAATGAGAATTATGAAATTGGGGAACTCAGCAAAAGATCAGAGCACAGGGCTCAAACTGTTCGGAGGATTTACGTTTTGATAGAGAATGGGAACACAGGGGAAATTGCTGCTCTAACTGCAGTGTATTAAGAATGTATTTTTATGGAGAATTCCACATAGGCTAGGCCTACTTGCGTTTTTCAGTTTTAAAAATGGAAGGTAAAACTACAGAGATTCTTTAGCTATAAAAACAAAGAAAAAACACTTATTTTTTATACTGTTGTCACAAAGCACAGTGTGCTGATCTAAAAAAAAGAGGGGGAAAATTGCATGACAGGGAGCTAGCCTGGTGGAACCAGTCTGATCACTGTGTTCACCACTCTATTTCACTTCCTAGTAAAACCAGGCTGTGATGAACAAACATCCTTGCTATCCGGGATCCTTGGGACAGCCCTACCCCATTGAAGTTGAAATGTAAAATGGTTAGGGTTAAGGTTAGGGTAGGCAAATCCCAAGGATCCCGGATAGCACTAACAATGAACAAACAAACTCAAACTGCAAAATTCTGTCAACAAAATATTTGACAATTCTGAGTTATTTGTAACCACACCCAACAAATGTCACAAAATATAAAAATGTGCGAAATTGCTAATTGCTAGCTAGACATGACGGCCACTGATGATATGATTCAAAGCTCCAATGTGCCGATCATACTGGGTCGTTTGCAACGGACAGGCAGAATTTAATGAGCTCCTGCAGGTTATCACTGGATTTCTTAAAACGCCAGTAACAGGAAATTACATGCTTGATTGCAACCAAAAACCCACAATTGGTTTATCTCTCGCTACCGTTTCAAGGGATTATGATACTAGACAGCTGTTGTCTACGTTCTCTACTCCCACCCCCAATGAAATATCAACCTATCAAGAGTATTGGAAACCGCACCCTCTGTTCCATCAGCAAAAATCAGAGTCAATCGGTTTTCAGGGGAAAAGGAAGAGAGCCTGTGACGCAACTTCTGCTTTTGGATGTGCACCTTGCTATTTACAGTCCCCGGTGGAACATATAGCAGCTAGCTACGGCACATTTGCTAGCTTGTAACCTAACGTAGCAGGCGTGGCTAGTTGTTTCTATCCGGAATATTAACAAGGCGACACTCCATCTTAACTCCTCCTTCACATTTACCAGATTGGTTGAACAGTGCAGAAGAGAACTTCCGGCTAATTTTTTTCCTGAATATTTAGCTAACATTTTCTCCTATCTCACAATCTTTTTTAGTAATTTAGCGTACGGTTTCCCAAACTCCGTCCTGTCTTTTGGTTTTTGACCTAGCACTACACAGCTGATTCAAATAATCAAAACTTGATGATAAATTTGCTATTTGAATCAGCTGTGTAGTGCTAGGGCAAAAACCAAATCAGGATTGGGTTCAAGAAACCCTGATTTATCCAGAGCAACTAGGGTTAAGTACGTTGCTCAAGGGCACATGGACATTTTTTCACTTTGCCCACTCAGGGAGTCAAACCAGAAACCTTTTGGTTACTAGGCCAACACGCTTAACCACTTGGCTAACTACCCCTCAATGAGTAAATAGGCTATATCAGTCATTTTTTGAAAATATCTCATGTAGGGCCTACTGGTAATGTAATCGCCCAATGCTCAATTATGAGACTTAGTTCAAAATGTTCAATATAATCTGAGTGAACAATTTTCAAACAGGAATAACTACTACCAGTGTCTTTCTCAGTTTGTCATATTTTTTGAGCCATCATTGTAAGAATAATTCATGTTTTTTTTAGCTCTTATCCTCCAACCCTCTTTCAGCTGGAAGTCAGTAAGGCCAGGGATATGGATATAATGATGAGATGCTTATGTCTCCGTCCTAATAACGGGAATCATTGTCCATAGAGCGGAACTGCCGGGTGGCTAGCTCCCGCCTATTCCTCCCTTTGTTTCAACTGTGCTAAAGAGAACCAATCTGGCAAAGGACCGGAAAGAAAGAAACACCACTCAGGTTAGGTTAGCTTTCTAGGTACATCAATAGCTTTAGGTTGGTTGTTTTCAGGCACAACTTCCAAGATTTCCATCAGGGACCTTGCCTCTTAGATCATCACTCTCCCTCGCTTGGGCAAGCGACATTTAAGGTACACTCGGATGTGACAATGTAAAACATAATTCAAGGGCTGGTGGCAGAGGGCCAAGGGCTGTCTGCTTTGCGTTTGGAACGCAGCCTGAGTGTCTCCTTGTAATTGGCAGGACCAAATGGAGAGATGGGGGGGGAAAGAAGCCACTGCCTCATAGCGAATGTCGTTCATTGAGAGAGAATTGGATGTCCTTGTTAGATTTAAAGCCACAGGGGGAGACACTGGTTTAGTTGAGCCAGGATGATGACAGGGTGCCATCCGCTCTAGATGGCTGTCTTTGTAAACTACGGGGGACAGGCCAGTAGAGGGCTGCAGTTTTCCTCTTATCTGTTCTAGGACGCTGATCTCAACAGCCGTTTGCTCCAGTGTAATGTGGGAGCGGTGAGAGTTAGCCAGACACCTTGTTTGGGCAGAATTAATTAGGTTTGGTTTCCCTCCCAGGGCCCATTATCAAAGTCTTATCTGCTAATAAGAAACTGAAACTGTGATTACAGTTCAATATACCTGGCAGAGGAGAGGCTCTGATTAAACAGTAATGTGAAGACCTGTAAAGTGAAGAGGGAGGGAGGGAGAGGTGGAAGGCAGGGGAGGGAGAGAGAGAGAGAGAGAGAGACAGAGGAAGAGAGAGGTGGGGAGGGCAGAAATGGCGATCCAGGAGAGTGATGAAATATGTAAGCCCTTGGCACTTAAAACGTTACAGATCTTACAAATGTTTCTCCAGTGTGTGTATGTCTCTATGTGTGTTTTGTCAGATGTAGGCCATTTTTGTTCATGTTATGAAATCGTAACAGTCATTGCATTGATCACTTATCCCCAATGTATTGCTAGTCTCCTTCAGCGCAACGTTTCCCTCTCTTCAGAATATGTCACCTATCTTAGGATACACAAGAAATACACTGTGGGTAATTTAAATCACTGATGGAGAGGCAATATAAGGCAATTATAACACAGAGACCTAATTCATGAGTTTCGGGTACGAATGTTTTTTGCTTTATTAAATGCAAATTATCAGGCAGTAGGGGATGCAATATCTGCGCTCTAAGCACTCACGCACACACACACACACACACACACACACACACACACACACACACACACACACACACACACACACACACACACACACACACACACACACACACACACACACACACACACACACACACACACACACACTGTTGTCTCCTTTCCACACTAATGACTCCTCGCAGCACCGCCACAATTACAGGTAGCACTCAGGGAGAGATGCTTGCTCTTCAGTAATGGGAGAGAAAGCAAGAGCCGGGCATGCTTTTCTCTGAAAGGATGCCATTTTGTCATCTAAGTCTCCTGAATATGACATCTCATTGTCTGGTCTTGTGTATCGATTAGGGCTCTCTTCTAGTTTAGCCGGCTTTGCGAGACTGTCCCCAAGATAATTAATGACAGAATATAACCATATCCTGCAGGCAATTTTTATTTTTATGGTAGCGGTGGACAGCAGCAGCTTTCTGCACAGCTTTCTGTCCTCTGTTTTAAACAAGGCAGTGACCTGGAAATAACCTTTAATACAATTTTACAGCCTGTGTGAAAGCACAGAATATTAAGCCGTTCCACGTGAAATAGTTTTCTGGGACAAAAAGTATTTATCTCAATGTACCAATGTACTGAGAAAAGTTTTGGGTGTATACCTACACCATGATTCCTTTTCATTGCAAAGTGATACGTCCTTATAACATTTGGTGTTTTTGAAGACGGCACACCTGTTTTTTCTTTACTCTTGAAAGAGAGATTGCAGTGATGTTACCAATAGGTGGATCTCTGTGTCATAGAGTATGAACTCTTCTGATGAACACATCTTGCTTAGGCTACGTTCCAGGGTGTAGGCTGCTTCATTCCCAGACCTAAACTGAGACAAAGGGATAAAGGCATGGCCGCGGGAAAATGTTTTGGGGTGAGGGTGCTGTCGACCAGGACTCTAATGTAGGATTTTCTCAGTGTGCCGGACAAAGCGTTTAAAGTATTTGAGGATTACTAGAGCAGTGTTTCCCAACCCTGGTCCTTGAGTACCCCCTACGCTACACGTTTTCATTGTAGCCCTGGACAAACACACCTCACTCAACTCATTCATGATTAGTTGACAAGTTGAATCAGGTGTGCTTGTCTAGGGTTACAAGAAAAATGTGTACTGTAGGGGGTACTCGAGGACCAGGGTTGGGAGCACTGTATACTGAGGGTGAAGAATTCCTCTCTGCTGACTAGTATTTTTTTCAGATCATACAGGAGTAATAAAGGCCTAGTGCAATAATGTTTTTTCATTTTTATGTATTATTATTTGATTTATTGTGATTTATCAGGGCTGCTGCAGCACCCTCAGCACCCCTACTTCCCACAGCTATGGATAAAAATCATAACACTCAGTGACTTGTCAGGACTTGCACTATTGTCCCAGTGTGAATAAGTGTATTAGCTACCATTACAGGATCACACTAAGCCTAGCTTCATGTCGACATCTCTAACCACAGGTTTATGTCCACATCTCTGGTCAACCGTTACCCTGCACTCTAAGATATTTTTTTTGCTATCTAGAACCTAAAATGGTTCCTTGACTACCCATTGGAGAAACCTTGAAGAATCCGTTTTGGTTCCAGATAGAACCCTGTTGGGTTCCACGCAGAACTCTTTCAGGAGAGAGTTCTTTTTGGAACTAAAAGGATTCTACATGAAACCAAAAAGGTTTATCCTATGGGGACAGCCAAAGAACCCTTTTGGAGTGTAAGGGTGTAGCCCTAAACCTAACCCTTGTTTGGGTTGGTTTCTAAGGTGTCCTCTGACTAGGGTCCTCTTAGACTGGTTGGTACTGCATATTATGTTCCTGTTCTGTGTCCACACTTAGCACAGTAATTGTGAACAAGACCAGAGCAGCTCTCTCTATTGCTGCCACTGTCCAGTTTGGGATATTTTTCTACCTCTCCATCTATCTCTCCCTCTATCTATTGACTGGCACCCTCGGCGGGGGCTTTATGTGATTGTTCCTGTGTGTCCCTGTTATCCCCTCTCTCACCTCCACATGGCCAGCTGTGCCCCCCCCTTCCCCACAAACACACACAACCCATCAGCACCACCTCCTCTAATCCCAGAGCCCGCCAGCAGCTATTTCTGTCCCTGTGTGTCTCTGCCACATCCCCTTTACATCACCTCTTTATCTCAGAGGTAGAATGACCGCAGGAGAGGTGCTCTGGAAATGTCTCTGCTGACCTGGGGGAGTTGTCCATAATGATCCACCAGTTTGTATGTTCTTATATTCCCCTGTACTTGTTGCCCTCTCTATCTTCTGTAGTCGTCTGATACACTGCAGTGTTTTTACACTCATCACGTAATCTCTGACTTTGTGGTATGTGAGAATGCTGTTTGTCGACGACAACTCAGCCTTCAACACCATAGTGCCCTTCAAAGCTCATCGCTAAGCTCAGGGCCCTGGGTCTGAACCCCCTCCCGGTGCAACCGGGTCCCGGACTTCCTGACGGACCGCCCCCAGGTGGTGAAGGTATGAAACAACACCTCCGCTACACTGATCCTCAACACAGCCCCCTCCTGTACTCCCTGTTGACCCATGACTGTGTGGCCACGCACGTCTCCAACGCAGTCATCAAGTTTGATGGCGACACAACAGTGGTAGGCCTGATTACCAACAACGACGAGACAGCCTACAGGGAGGAGGTAAGAGCCCTGGGGGATTGGAGACAGGAAAATAACCTCTCCCTCAATGTTAACAAAAGGAAGGAGCTGATTGTGGACTATAGAAGATAGAAGCGAGAGCACGCCCCCATCCACGTCAATGGGCCTGCAGTGGAGAGGGTCAAAAGCTCACCGACAACCTGAATCCATCACACAGACAGCTTGGCAACTTCAGGAGGGTGAAGAAATTTGTATTGGCCCCTAAGACCCTTACAAACTTCTATAGATGCACCATTGAGAGCATCCTGTCGGGCTGTATCACCGCACGGTACGGTATTTGCACCATCGGCAAACATAGGGCTCTCTAGAGGCTGGTGCGATCAGCCCTCCAGGACATCTACAGCACCCGGTGTCACAGGAAGGCCAAGAAGATCATCAAGGACCTCAGCCACCCGAGCCACGGCCTGTTCACCCTGCTACCATTTTGAAGGCAGTGACAGTACAGATATATCAAAGCCGGGACCGAGACACTGAGAAACAGCTTCTATCTCCAGACCACCAGACTGTTAGTCGGGCTCTGCCTAATACCCTGCCCTGAACCTTAGTCACTGTTCTAGTCGGCTACCATCCTTAGAGACGGCTGCCCTATGTACATACTGTTTCACCCACTTCATACTGCATTCTAGTCATGGCTCATCCTGGTTTTATACGCTCCTGAATACAGTAATATCATCATAATTATGGTCAGAGTTCAATATTTATTCACTGTAAGCAGCGATTCAACAAGTGTCTTCTGTTGCTGAGATGAATGTATCTGCAGTCTGTTGTCAGAGCTGACAAGAGGAACGTTCGGGACATCTAGAGACGGGACTTTGCATTCTAAAATCAACTAAAAGTTTATTGGTCACATACACAGATTTGCAGATGTTATCACAGGTGCAGTGAAATGCTTGTGTTTCTAGCTCCAACAGTGTAGTAATACCTAGCAATAAAAATAAACTATATGTTAGATGAGCCATGAGCCAAATATATACAGTTTAAGTCGGAAGTTTACATACACCTTAGCCAAATACATTTGAACGCAGTTTTTCACAATTCCTGACATTTAATCCAAGTCAAAATTCCCTGTTTTAGGTCAGTTAGGATCACCACTTTATTTTAAGAATGTGAAATGACAGAATAATAGCAGAGAGAATGATTTATTTCAGCTTTAATTTCTTTCATCACATTCCCAGTGGGTCAGAAGTTTACATACACTCAATTAGTATTTGGTAGTATTGCCTTTACATTGTTTAACTTGGGTCAAATGTTTCGGGTGGCCTTCCACAAGCTTCCCACAATAAGTTGGGTGAATTTTGGCCCACTTCATCCTGACAAAGCTAGTGTAATCGAGTCAGGTTTGTAGGCCTCCTTGCTCGCACACGCTTTTACAGTTCTGCCCACAAATTTTCTATAGGATTGAGGTCAGGGCTTTGTGATGGCCACTCCAATACCTTGACTTTGTTGTCCTTAAACCATTTTGCCACAACTTTGGAAGTATGCTTGGGGTCATTGTCCATTTGGATTACCAAAACTGATGTCGTGAGATGTTGCTTCAATATATCCACTTAATTTTCCTACCTCATGATGCCATCTATTTTGTGAAGTGCACCAGTCCCTCCTGCAGCAAAGCACCCCCAAAACATGATGCTACCACCCCCCGTGCTTCACTGTTGGGATGATGTTCTTCGGCTTGCAAGCATCCCCCTTTTTCCTCCAAACGTAGCGATGGTCATTATGGCCAAACAGTTCTATTTTTGTTTCATCAGACCAGAGGACATTTCTCTAAAAACTACGATCTTTGTCCCCATGTGCAGTTGCAAACCGTAGTCTGGCTTTTTTATGGGGGTTTTGAAGCAGTGGCTTCTTCCTTGCTGAGCGGCCTTTCAGTTTATGTCAATATAGAACTCGTTCTTTTGTGGATATAGATACTTTTGTACCCGTTTCCTCCAGCATCTTCACAAGGTCCTTTGCTGTTATACTGGGATTGATATGCACTTTTCGCACATAAGTACGCTCATCTCTAGGAGAAAGAACGCGTCTCCTTCCTGAGCGGTATGACGGCTGCGTGGTCACATGGTGTTTATACTTGCGTCCTATTATTTGTACAGATGAATGTGGTACCTTCAGGCGTTTGGAAATTGCTCCCAAGGATGAACCAGACTTGTGGAGGTCTACAATTTATTTCTGAGGTCTTGGCTGATTTCTTTTGATTTTCCGATGATGTCAAGCAAAGGGGCACTGAGTTTGAAGGTAGACCTTGAAATACACCCACAGGTACACCTCCAATTGACTCAAATTATGTCAATTAGCCTATCAGAAGCTTCTAAAGCCTTGACCTAATTTCCTGGAATTTAAGACGTTTAAAGGCACAGTCAACTTAGTGTATGTTATGAAATGAAATAATCTGTCTGCAGACAATTGTTGGAAAGATTACTTGTGTCATGCACGAAGTAGATGTCCTAACCAACTTGCCAAAACTGTAGTTTGTTAACAAGAAATTTGTGGAGTGGTTGAAAAACTAGTTTTAATGACTGCTAAATGTATGTAAACTTCCGACTTCAACTGTATATATATTAATTAGTTTATTTACGTGTGTAAAGTTATTTTTTTATTGCTAGGTATTATTACTGCACTTTAGGATCTAAAAGCACAATCATTTCACTGCATCTGCGATGACATCTGCAAATCTGTGTACGTGACCAATAAACTTTGAACTGATTTTGATTTTTAATTCCTGCCCTTGTTTTGTTTGCACTCAGGAGATGTTAAAATGATTTAACATAAATGCCACTACACTATAAACTAATGCAGGAAGGGTGAGAACAAAAAATAGATGACATTTTCCATGACTTGTGTACAATAAGATATCAGATGGACTTGTTTAGACTGAGTTTTACACGCACACAGACAGTCCTGCTGTACACTGCAATATGTTTACAATTAGACTGATAATGCAAATGGCCATGTGGTGGCAAATGAAATAGCAGATGCTTGTTTTTTTTCGAGACAGGATTCATATGCTCAAGTACTGTACCCACTTTTTCCATACATTACATAACTCAGCTGCCAAAAGGTTTCCCAGGTTAAAGAGCGTCGCATCTCATTGCCAATTAAAGTCAGTTAAATCTCTAATTATAGCATATAGCGTATACTGTGTGTTCACAAACTGTTAAAGGTGAAGGTGTTGCCACACTGTACTGTGTGGGTTCAGACAGTCCGATGATGTGTTCAAGTTATAGTTTTATACGCTCCTGAATACAGTAATATCATCATAATTATGGTCAGAGTTCAATATTTATTCACTGTAAGCAGCGATTCAACAAGTGTCTCCTGTTTTTCAAAACAACTCCCATTTCTGAGATGAATGTATCTGCTGTCTGTTGTCAGAGCTGGCAAGAGGAGCGTTCGGGTTATCTCGAGACGGGACGAAACAAGCCGATCAAAATATGACTTAAAACTAAATGCATGAAAGTTCATATTTTACTTAATTGCTACAAGAGCCCAATGAGTAGTTATCGTTTTTGGCATACTGTCTGAGCAGCCCTTGGCAATGATCATGAGTAGATGAACGGTATAGCCTACAGAGCCCATTATTGTAAAGTTACTTGATATATCTCTGGTTCCTGTGCCACCTCCACTCCAGACCTCCCTAACCTTTCATGACAGGATGTAATTTTCACACACTCTCCCTCTGTACACCTGTCTGGTAAACCTCTTAAATCACACTGTTTCTGTGTAATAGACGTGCTAATGAAATCTGGCTTAATTAAACAGACCAGACTAATGGCGCTGTAAATCAGCAAAGTGCTTTTTTTGGGTCGTGAACTTTCATTAAGTCATCCCTTTGATGAAGATTACAGGAAACCGTTCCTACAGCAAAAACATATTTTTGATGGATTATCTTTTTCAGATACACATTATCTCTGTAATAGGCACTTAACAATATTAATTCTAAAGACAAAATAAACAAAATGTTGAATGGACTTATCATTGATACATGAATGAAATAAGACTCTCTCGCTCCTGGTTCTCTGGCGCACATATTCCCCAATGAGTTCCACACTACCTTGTTTGAGACTCTGCGCAGACTCCCACCAAATGGAATCATGCTGCACACACTCTGCATACACTCAAAATTCCAATCCTCTACAGAGAGTCTGTTAGACACAAGTTGCGTGTAGGCATGTGGAACCACTGGAGTCTGCTATGTAATGATCCACTCAGTACATGAACTGTTTCTAAACAATGAGGAGTAGCAGTAACCAGCCCTCAGAGCCTAAACACGCCACAATGAGACAGGAGGGGTTTGTTCTGGTCTGATAAACCCGGAAATCTCCTGCAGCTTGGGTGCACAGTCAGCACACTGAGGGTTGTTGTGAGCAGCTGAACATGGTTCATCTGAAAGCGTCTTTCAGGTGGTTCCAACAGTCATTATTCATGTGGTTGGTGATAACTCCACCTGGACTGATTGCTGAGTGTCTTTGCAGCACGGGGTAGGGTATATACTCTACTCTGGTAGCTCTGGCCAGCATGATCACAGTCTGTGGCTTCAGCCCAGCCGTGATAAGGCTAAATCAATACATTTCTCCAAAGTATTAATTACAAACATTTCAAGGACCTTTCCCCCAAAAAATTGAAAAGGTAACTTTCTATGGAGGAATTGTGGTCACTTTCCAAATAAGTGCTTCTCGTAATTCTAGAGTCAATGGGAGCTTTTCAGTGAAATTATTAGATGAGAGAGATAGAGTGCTTTGAGAATAAGCAGCGTTGTATGTGTTTTGTAGTAATGCAAAATTTTAACCCTGCTCTGAGTAACTTCTCACAACCCAGTAGGTTCCCATCGTGGAAACCAATAAGGCAATTAAATTAGCTCTATCTTAAAACATGCTTATTTAACTTGTATGGAAATCCCACAGGCTCATTTCTGGTATGTTTCAATCAATTGGCCTGGACCAGGCCATGTGTAGCTGGTTTGAAAATTATTTAAAGGACCGTGTGTATTTACTGATGATGTTAAATCCAATTATGTGTACAGTATAAACTCTGGATGACTGACAGGGGGCGCTGTATCGAAGCCAATGCGCAACCATCTTGGTACTCCTCCTCCAGTTAAATTTTTTTTTTTTTGGAAGCTATAGAAATGCATTTATTTTATATGTCCTCATTTGTTTTTGATACATGTATTATATTACAGACACCTTAAATGCATACTTTTAAATTATATTATGTGAACTAAACATTAAAAAAATATATACAAACAATTTCCTTAAAGTATTTTCTTTAGAAAGTACTAATTTATGGTCCCCATTACAACAAAAAGTACTTAAATGCATGTAATTTTGTCTTTGAAACATTTGAAATACTGTAGAATTCCATTCATTCCTTTGGAGGACTGCTCCTACAGGGGATTGCCAATATGGCCGACCGGTGGCTTCAAAGCCTCTCAATGGCCAATACATAGCATCAGCAATCCAGGATTTATATACATCGTTGGTTAAATCAGGTTGTCCCACAGGGATTGATTCTTGGTCTAATTCTTTTCACTATTTACATGAACAATTTTGGTTTATCTGCTAAATAAATGGTCACTTTCACCTGTATGCAGATGACACTGTGGTCACTGGGACACTATTGCCCCCACAGCTGACCAGGCTCTGTCAGAGCTTCAATCTGCCTTTATCAGCCTGCAGAAAGCTTTTGTTGAAAACCAAGTATACGTTATTCTCCAAATTATAGAAAAATGTATTTGATGATTTACGCATACGTACCTTGGACGGTGCCCTCATTGATCGTTTGCACGAATATAAATATCTGGGCTTCTGGATTTACGAAAATGTATCTTTCAAAAAGCATGTGGAGTGACATAGTCCTAAAACACTTACAGGCTAGAGTATCACAGGTTATAAAAGGAATACAAAAAAGCCTTATTATCTATTAGAAAACGGAGGGTACAGACAAAGAGCTAAGCAACAAGAGGGGAACGTGTACCGTACGTTGCCAGGATGAAAATTACAGGTCTTATTTTCCATCAGTGAATGATAAAAGATGATATCAAGATATTATAGGTACTTATTGTCAATTATAAAAGGCCAGCACCTGTTGAAGTAAATGGACATGATAGGCTACTGAGGACGAGGTATTATTCATAGCAGAAGACACAGAGGAAACGAATTAGCTACTGGAGCGTATTCATTGAATAAATTACCAGAGAGCATGTGAAATAATTCATAGATAACTTATGGCACTCACTATACAACTTAGCAGCATTTAGCAGGTTTTTACATAAAATAACACTGGGATAAAACTGGGATAGGACTATGGTCATACTCATTAGGGGATTGTTGCACGTTCATCCATCTATGTCCACAACACAGTAGCCATCTCCTCTTTCAACAGAGTGACTTTGATAAACAGCAAACCCCTAAAAGCCTGTAGAGTGCTCTATTTTAAAAGCTGAACCAAACAACTTCACATTAGATGGGAAGCTGCAAATTAATATGGGCATAAATTATACCACAAGATGCTCATTAGTTCAGCTACCAAAAACGACTTTTAAATTCAGATGAGAAAGGAACAAATTCAGGTAACTTAAAATATGATCAAAAGAACGCAAGCCACTTTTGGTTGGTAGATTTGATTTGGTTTGATTTATTAGGATCCCCATTAGCCGACGCCAGTGGCGACAGCTAGTCTTACTGGGGTCCGACACTGTTAGGAGTGTGTATTGGAGGCGAAGTCAGGTGCAGGAGAGCAGAGTGTAGTGAACAGGCGCACTTTTTATTCCGGTCCAAAATGACAGCACAGAGTAAAGTCGTGACAGGAAGTCGTGACAGTACCCCCCACCCCGACGCACGGCTCCAGGGGTGCATTGACACTGGCCTCGGAGATGACCCGGAGGGCGAGGCACAGGGCGATCCGGCCGGCGACGGTGGAACTCACGCAGTAGTTCAGGGTCTAATAAATCAGCCACCAGAACCCAGGACCTCTCTTCCAGATCTTACCCCTCCCACTCCACGAGGTGCTGAAGGCCCCCCGCCCGACGCCTTGAATCCAGGATGGAACAGACGGAGTACGCCGGGGCCCCTTCGACGTCCAGAGGGGGCGGAGGAACCTCCCGTACCTCAGACTCCTGGAGTGGACCAGCCACCACCGGCCTGAGGAGAGACACATGGAACGAGGGGTTAATATGGTAATCGGGGGGAAGCTGTAACCTGTAATATACCTCGTTCAGTCTCCTCAGGACTTTGAATGGCCCCACAAACCGCGGGCCCAGCTTCCGGCAGGGCAGGCGGAGGGGTAGGTTTCGGGTCGAGAGCCAGACCCTGTCCCCTGGTGCGAACAACGGGACTTCCCAGGTCTCCTCAGCGAGTCTGAACCCCCCATCCACCGCAGGAGCCTCGATCTGACTCCGATGCCACGGTGCCAGAACCGGCTGGTACCACAATACACACAGAAAGGCGGAGAGGTTAGTGGAGGAGTGGTGGAGCGAGTTCTGCGCCATCTCTGCCCAGGGCAATAGGCAACAGGACCGCAGAAACCTGCCCACATCCTGGTTCACTCTCTCCACCTGCCCATTACTCTCGGGATGGAAACCCGAGGTGAGGCTGATCGAGACCCCCAAAAGTTCAATGAACGCCCTCCAGACTCTCGAACCGGGGGGACCCCGATCAGCCACTATATCCTCAGGCACCCCGTAATGCCGGAAGACGTGTGTAAACAGGGCCTCCGCAGTTTGTAGGGCCGAAGGGAGACCGGGCAGAGGGAGGAGACAACAGGACTTAGAGAAACGATCCACAACGACCAAGATCATGGTGTTCCCCTGTGAGGGAGGAAGATCCATTAAATCAACTGACATGTGTGACCAAAGCCGTTGTGGAACGGGTAAGGGATGTAGCTTACCTCTGGGCAGGTGTGCACACCGAGCAGGAGGAAACATAAACCCTCATGTCCCGAGCAAAGGTAGGCCCTCCTGGACTTCCTAGACAGACAGCGCACCGTCCGATCGATCCCCGGATGACCAGAGGAGGGTGATATGTGGGCCCAATAGAACAACTGGTCACGGACAGCAGACGGAATGTACCGAAGTCCGACGGGACACTCGAGTGGAGCGGGTTCAGTACGCAACGCCCGCTCAATGTCCGTGTCCAGCTCCCACACGACCGGCGCTACAGGCAGGAGGCTGAGAGAATGGGAGTCTGATCCATGGGCCACTCCTCTGTGTCATACAGTCGGGACAGTGCGGCTGCCTTAACATTCTGGGAACCTGGTCTGTAGGACAGGGTAAACACAAAACGGGTAAAGAACATGGCCCACCTTGCCTGACGAGGATTCAGTCTCCTCGCTGCCCGGATGTACTCCAGGTTGCGGTGGTCAGTCCAGATGAGGAAAGGGTGTTTAGCCCCCTCAAGCCAATGTCTCCACGCCTTCAAAGCCTTAACCACAGCCAACAGCTCCCGGTCCCCCACACCATAGTTCCGCTCTGCCGGGCTGAGCCGAGGTAAACAGAGCTCTCAGCTGCCCAAAAGCCCTGTCCGCCTCAACCGACCACAGCAGACATACAGGACCACCCCTTCAGCAGTGAGATAATGGGAGCAGCCACCTTGCCAAAACCCCGGATAAATCTCCGGTAGCAATTGGCAAACCCTAAAAATCGCAGCACCTCCTTTACCTTGGTGGGAGTCGGCCAATTATGCACGGCTGCTATGCGGTCACTCTCCATCTCCACCCCTGATGTGAAATGCGATACCCTAGGAAGGAGACAGACTGTTGAAAGAACAGGCATTTCTCAGCCTTGACGTACAGGTCATGCTCCAACAGTCGTCCAAATACCTTGCGCACCAAGGACACATGCTCGGCGCGTGTAGCGGAGTATATCAGAATGTCATCGATATACACCACTACACCCCGCCCGTGCAGGTCCCTGAAAATCTCATCTACGAAGGATTGGAAGACTGATGGAGCATTCATCAACCCGTATGGCATGGCGAGGTACTCATAATGCCCTGAGGTGGTACTAAATGCCGTTTTCCATTTGTCTCACTCTTTGATACGCACCAGATTGTATGCACTCCTGAGATCCAGTTTAGTGAAGAAGCGCACCCAAGTGCATTAATTAACTCAATCGGCGTGACAATAAGAGGTTAGCGGGTAACTGTACCTCACCGTGATATGATTGAGACCCCTATAATCAATGCACGGGTGCAGACCTCCATCCTTCATATGTCTCCATAGCCACCATCTCCGCTTGCGACAGGGGATACACGTGACTCCTGGGGAGTGCAGCGTCTACCAGGAGATTTATCGCACAATCCCCCCCGTTAATGGGGTGGTAATTGGGTCGCCTTATTCTTACAGAAGGCAAGAGCCAAATCGGCATATTCTGGGGGAATGTGCATGGTGGAGACCTGGTCTGGACTTTCCACCATGGTAGCACCAACGGAAACCCCTACACACCTCCCCGAGCACTCTCACGACCACCCCGTGAGAGCCCTCTGTTGCCAGGAAATGGTGGGGTTATGACGAGCCAACCAGGGAAGGCCTAGTACCACAGGAAACGCAGAAGAGTCAATGAGAAAGGGACTGATTCTCTCCTCGTGACCCCCCTGCGTCTCCATGGCCATGGAAAATGGTGGCCTCCCTGATTAGCCCGCATCCTAATGGTTGACTATCCAGAGCGTGAACCGGGAAAGGTCTAACTACAGGAATAATGGTGATCCCTAAGCTAAGTGCAAACGCTCTGTCAATAAAATTCCCAGCTGAGCCTGAATCGATGAGCGCCGTATGCTGGGAACGCGGGGAGAACTCTGGGAAACGAACAGGTACAAACAGGTGGACAACAGAGGACTCTGGATGAGAGTGGTGCATACTCACCTGGGGTGTCGCCAGAGTGCCCTGCCGGCTGCCTCGACTCCCAGAGGGACCAACCCGTCACCGACCGGCAGTGTGCCCTCTGCGGCCACAGATGGTGCACATGGAGGCCCCTCCTCCAGCCTCCCTATGCGCAGCCCCTCCCAACTCCATAGGCTGGGAGATGGAACCTATAGAGCCCCCTCAGGACGTCCACGGATGACCAGCAGGTTATCCAACCGGATGAACATATTCACCAGTTGATCAAAGGTGGGGGTGGCATCCCTGCAGGCCAACTCCCATCGGATGTCCTCACGTAAACTGCATTGATAGTGGTTGATGAGGGCCCTGTCGTTCCATTCTGCTCCGGCGGCCAAGGTCCGGAACTCCAGCGCGAAATCCTGTGCACTCCTTGTCCCCTGCCTCAAATGGAAGAGTAGTTCACCCACCGCTCTACCTTCGGGCGGATGGTCAAAGACGGCCCGGAAGGGTAAATTCCTTGAAGTGGTCCAACGCCACGTCTTCCTCTCCCCACACGGCATTTGCCCACTCCAGAGCTCTCCCCGAGAAGCATGAGACGAGGGTGGATACTCTCTCCCTTCCTGAGGGAGCTGGGTGAACAGTGGCCAGGTATAGGTCCAGTTGTAAAAGGAAACCCTGGCACTGTGCGGATGTCCCATCATACTCCCTGGGAAGGGAGAGACGTATTCCACTGGAGCTGGATCCGGACGGGACGGGTAGAGATAATCCCGGTTGAGCTGGTCGAGGCGCTGGAGAGACTTGCTCTCTCTCCCAGCGGGTCCATGGTCTGGACAACGAGATGATGTAGCATAGCCGGGTGTTCGTGGACGCGTTCCTCAACTCCTCTGACCGGGTACCTGCTCCTGATGACTCCATGGTTAGGTGTAAGATTCTGTTAGGAGTGTGTACTGGAGGCAAAGTCAGGTGCAGGAGAGCAGAGTGTAGTGAATAGGCACACTTTTTATTCCGGTCCAAAATGACAGCACAAAGTAACGTAAAATGTGCCTGAACACGGAACATAGACAAAAAGTAATGTGTGTAACAATATCCAAAATACACGTAACACAAACAATCTTACACAAAGACATGATGGGGAACAGAGGAATAAATACATATGGATTGATTGGGGAATGAATGACCAGGTGTGCAGGGAACAAGACAAAACAAATGGATTCATGAAAAATGGAGTGGTGATGGCTAGAAAGCCTGTGACGTCGCCTGAACAAAAAGAGGAGCCGACTACGGCGGAAGTCGTGACAGACACATAACGAAAAAGACATTACAGACCAAACAAATACTTACAATTTACACACATTTAAAATATGCATTGACGAAGTGCACAGTGGAACACATACATTTAGTAATACATTTTATCTAGAAAGTAGAATTTTCTCAACTTAGACATATGATTTAATGTCTGAATGACGACATATACTGTATGTGTTAATGTGGAATGGGAGATGGATTCCATCCTTGTGTAACTCCTTATCCTAGTGTACAGTACTTCAATGTTATTGTGTAGCCTGATGTGTGTCATATTCCAGCTCCATTCCTACTCTCTAAGAGCAGGAGACAGAGTACAGAGACACACAGAGCCAGCTGGGTAATAGTTACCTAACAGAGGGGGTACAGGCCAGGACTCAATATCAACAGTCTTTTTTGAACTTGCGCCCAGTTCCCTTAGCAATGCAAAGTACTCCGGAAAAGCAATTTGAGGAAAGCATAAGCCTATGGCTGCGAATCGATACAAATTATAGAGCAGAATGTTGCATCTAATCATTTCTTTAACGACTTAATTAAATTGATATGTATAGGTTACAGGAAACAGCCACAGATTGTAAAACCAGCTTCATTCCTGCTCAGCCCTCTGACATGAGTTTATCTTGGCGACACCGGGCGTGTTCCGCCCAGCCTCCAACATTTTTTATTACAGGATGTAGCTATGACATCCACTGTTTTGATTTATAATCCTTGTGATGACTCTGCCATAGTTCGCTGCTCATATTATTGCCAATCTTGGTAATTTCATTCAAAAACAGACTGGGTTTTTCTCCACTTCACTGTCTTGAACATTGCCAAGGTCGATTGGGTATGATAATTCCAATCAGTAATAAATTGATTTCTTCTTGCTTGCTAATACATTACCCCCCCAACCTCATCCTCCTGAACCCCCATTCCTAAAGCACCCACCACTTGAAGAGGGAGAATCACAATTGAAGTGATTCAATTTAAGATCAGAAAAGCATTACTGGCTTCCTCTGTCTGAGTGAGAGTATGCCATAAGGAATGGAGGGTACATAGGAATAGAGGGTCCACAGTCCAGAACGCCTACTGTTATCTGCCAGTCTACCACACTCTTTGACACCTAACATGACTGAAAAGCTGTTAATCTAATAAGAACAGTGATAAGCAAATGTCTGACAGCTCACCTGCCCAAGCCCCCCCACCCACCCCCCAAAAAACTCACAACTTAGGATTTTTTTGAATACTTTTCAAACACACGAGACTACTTTGACAAATAGTGATGAACTCTGTTAATTTTCCAGATATCACAGCAATATTCTCACTTTTAACAGTGTCTTGAAATATTCTATATTGATCTTCGAGGTGCAGTAAAATACCATATAACCACAGAGCGCTCTTAGTGAATAGAAAATCAATTGTATCCTGAAAGTTTTGCAGAAAGTCTCAGATATGTTAAAATATCAGTTTTTCATCCTATTCATCGTAGTCAGCTCCCCCGGCTTCAAAAGCTTATGGATGTTGAGCCAGTAAATAAGAAAACATAAAAGCTGCGGGCACGAAATGATTCATCTCACATGGAACTTATATTTTCATAGATTGTACATTTTTTCCCCTAATAATGAATGGTTATGAATTAATAAATGAGCTGTCATAACAGTCAGGCAAACATTAATAGTGTTGAGAATAAGTCTATAGGAAATAAGTAGCCTAAAAATAAAGAGTATCACAGAGTTCCCTATGCTCTTTGGTGATACCTACAGTAGGGTGGTGTAGTCATAGAATGAGGGGAAGAGTTAGATTCTGAATGTAATAGTGAATTGAATACCTAATTGGGCTTTTCTCCATCATTCTTTCATCTATCCAAGGGGCCATTAACTTAGAGCATATTGGAACCCAGCCCACAGTTAGCTCTTCTCATGAACCATCCCAGCGGAAAGGTCAGTCATACTGAAAAGGAACCACGGAATCTTGAGCTGCATCCAATTGGTATTAGTCTGTCACAGCCATCAGCTCTGACAGATCCAGACAGATAGGAGCCGGGAGATTTGAGGTAGTGTCTGAAACATGGGCTGAAATGTCTGGTTCCCCCCCTCACAGCTTATCCACCTACGAGCCTGCCCACCTTTATTGATCTTCTTAAAGCAAAACCGTCCCACAAACAGGTGATCATAAAGTCTCATGGTCACACAGCTGTCCAAATACTTGTTACGTCCAAAAACAGAACCATTTGGGTTCACTGTGAGGCTTCATTTCGGGAAATTGAATTGTCATCATGTGGTGGTATGATTTGGCTAGCGGCTTTGTGGGCGCTTTCTGTCAGCTATTCAAGTCTGCCGACCCACGATCCCACAACCCCCAGATACGTCTTGGGAACCTTCTCCAATATACAGGTACATAATTTTTTTACCATCCTGTAAATTGTTGGATTTGATCTGGTTTATCTAAATGACATTCTTAGAGCCTGAAAAGTTCCAAATTAATATAAAAATGCCACAGACAAGTAAATACACAATGCCATATTCAATAAAACCTGCCATAGCAATGTTTATGCAGCCTATCTTTCTTTAGGTGAGCATAACTTCCTCCTCCGTTGAAAAACATTGGCTTACTCGGTACTTAATGCTGTACAGGTACTTGACCCAGTGAAATGGTGCCGCCACAATAAACAGACTATACCGACAGACAAAACGACGAAGACCTGAGCGGCAGCAAAACATTGTGGCTGCCTCTCTGGGCGCCACACACTCTCTGTCAATGTAAAGCCAATTCATTGTATCTACTTGTTCAGATCCAAAGGAGGCATAGATATGAAATTGTAGGTAGCTACTGCCTTCTGTAGTGTCTCATAAAGCACAATGGTTCACTGATTGCCGCACTGGCCATGCTATTGTGAATTCATGTGCTATTAATATGTTATTGTGAAAGAATATGCTTGTGAGAAGATTGATTTGGTCTAAATCCACAGACTACCACAGAGATCCACACCATGCTCAGTGCCCAGTATTATGACATGGAGTGTCCACATCATGTATTCACTACAGCTATTTCCTGAGCCAAACCAAATCTAAACTTTCATGCACTTAAAACCGGCCTGCCTTTGATAACTTTGACATCTCGCTATGAGAGTGGCTCTGACTTTTGATTGAATTCCAGTCCCTGATAAAATCACCATTGTTAAAAAAAAGAAAAAAAATCATAAGGCATAAAACGCTGAAATGCCAGCATTTTCTCAAGTCTGTCCCAAACTCCTCCTGATAAATCGATAAAGAAATGATTACCCCCCCCCCCCCCCCCCCCAACCTGTGTGGACAAACCAATCTCAGAGGATTCCTTTCCTTATATTGAGCACGATTCATAAGAAGTGGAGTAGAGGGCAAATATAATCAAAGGAAAGCCGTTGTCTCTAAGAGAAGCACATAGCTCCATGTCAACTCCCAGGTATATGACGAGATCAATATTTTATTAGATGAGATGAATAATCTAGGGATGCATTGACCCAGGAGAATGGCAGAGTAGTACGGTGTCCATATTAGGACAGCCTCAGTCTCAGCAGGACGTTGTTTTAGTGTCAGCCTGACTTTTCAGCTGCTTTTTAAAATTATTTTTTTACTTGCCGCATGGAGCATTGCCTATAGGGACTGCTGATGTTTGCTTGCTATACATTTTGAAACGGGGACGTTGTAATTGTACTATCGTACTTGTAGGGAACAGATGCAGTCTGTTCACTCTCCTTATGAGTCATTATCGCGTTAAACTTCAGAACATCCACACGCATATAATGAAGTCTCAAAGCATTGCCTTATCTGAATATTTCTCATTCTAATCACCCACTGAAGTTTTATAGCAGACACCGACTCAATTGCTTGGCGAACAAGGTCATTCAAATCAGGTATCTATCTAAGCATATATCTTTTACAATATCTACTGAATCCTAATAGAGAATGTTTTATAAAATGGCAAAATCATGCTTCTTAATGAGAAGGGTATTGCGGTAGCTCTACACTAGCACTGTGTAAATCACATGTGAAAGGAAGGTAAAAATGTCTCCATCTCCGTCTGAACGTTCCTGCGGATGGACAGATTGATGAAAGGGACAGACGGAGATGAGTATTAGAAGATCCCTGTCACACTGCCACACTACCACAAAGCACACACAACAATCACCTCGCTACTCCAATACATTAGCATGTGAATAGAGGCCAATGGTCCAGGAGGTGAGGGTAAGATGGCAGAGAAATAATAAATAGCGGCATTCAAACCGCCAAAGCATCACGATATGACTCATTGGCTCTATAGTCTTCAAACTCTAAGGTGCAGCTTGAACAGACATACACCAGCCCAGTCTGGTTGAGATCTGTCACACTTTTTCATGCTCAATGGAGTTGTGAACAGTAGGCCTTACGCGCTTCTCTAAACATGAATATATAAAGTTGCTTTAAACACATATTATTCTTTAAAATATTTGGAAGCAGATTTTAAACAAAAATGTTGAATATCTTTTTTACAACGATGCAGATTACAATGTACGCCCAAAGATTGTAAACCTACCACCAACTTTTTTTCTTAAACAATGTAAATGAAGTGAGCTCTGTCGCCTGGAAATATCTGGACTCTATTGATTGGCTGAAAAGGGAGACAGCATATTTACCCAGGGGTCAAGTTGTTGAACCCTCCCTTCTTATTTACCACAGCTGTGTGTGTTTAATTTCCATGGCAACAATTACGGCTCTTTCCAGCTCAGAACAGGCACAGGGTTATCTGCACAGCTGTAATAACACCGGGGCTCGGAAACAAATTACAACCGTCAATCAGAGCCTGTTAGGGGGCGGAAAGGTCTTAGGTCACTTATGAGGCCCCATGAGACTGGCTCAGGCAACCGCAACACAAGTATGTATAATTCAACTGCTATTCCACTTACCTTCCACATTACTTTCCACTATCAAGGAAGCAGGATTCTGTGGAACAAACTGTAGTGCCCCAGGACTATCAAACTAACTATAAACCACAAGACCCAGTGACCTGGATCCTTTGATCTCTCAGACTCTCTCTCTCTCTGTTTGCAAAGGAAGACTGACTGCTAAACATAAATTGAAATTCGTGGATTAATGCCTATCAAGTCGATCATTTAATGATATTGAAAATAAGAAAATGTGAAAACATATAATGAATTAATATTAAGGGTTTCCCTACATTATGTCAGTTTTATATGACCATGCTACTCATTATCAGGCTGAATGCCAGCCTTGTAAAAACATACACTATTACCTAGCAGGGACTAATGGGAGAGAGTGAAAGCTTTTCACATTTAAGCCCACACTTTCACAAAGGGGTGAGGGCCAGAGCCTTCAGCCCACTCCACCTCACTGGCTGTTCTCTAACTAATGACAGGCTATCCCTCCACCCACCCACACGGCGACCACCTGACCCTGCAAGGTGACCCCATTTAGAGAGATGCATCAATTAAAGTCCATGAACTGAAACTAAATGACAGTAATGAGGGAATAGTTTCACACTCACAACACCAGTTGACATACTGTATGAACAGAACGTAGTGTAACTCCATAGCATACCATGCTTGCTGCACACAGCTCTTCTCCAGACTGCCAAACTCTGGACAAACATCAGTCTCAGATTGCCTAGCCCATGCGTTGGTAATCAGTGGACATAAGATAAACTTAAAACGAAATGAAATAAACAGTTTTGTTTTTGCTTCAGTCTGATTCATTTTGATGAATCGTCCCTTCCTTGTTGGGTTCTTTATCTAAACAACAAGCCCACTGAAATGTCTGACTGTGTGCAGTACAAGGACGAAGACAGTCTTGAAATCAGGAGGAAATAACATAATGGAGATTGAAGAGAGAGAAATACATTTCTGCCCCACACATGCACAGAAAAAAAAATTGACACAGCCAAACTTGTGTTGAGTAAATGTAAAACTAAGAGGCATTACTCATAGGTTGTTCAATTGGACACACCCCACTGGGCACAGAGGTCAGTTTAACGTCTAATTTTGTCAACTAACGTGAATTCAATGTGAAATCAACCAACATTTCAACCCGTCAATGGATTTAGGTTAAAAAAAATACGAAATTGCCAGATTTTGTGCAAATCCAATAAGTTTTCCACGTTGATTCAACGTCATCACATTACATTTTTTGGTTCAAATGACATGGAAACAATGATCAGCCACTTTTTGCCCAGTGGGTCAAGACAATAAGCTCAGGGTAGGAAAGGCAAGAACTAAGAACTTTTCTACCTCATGCAATAGTGATGGCTAAACTTAAGTGTTTAAATTTGCCTTAAAATGTGTATCCGAATATAATCAGTGCTACCGTTTGTCTGGTTTCTGTGGCAATCACACTCCATACTGCCCTTTCCCATCTGGACAGAAAGAACACCTATGTGAGAATGCTGTTCATTGACTACAGCTCAGCATTCAACATCATAGTGCCCACAAAGATCATCACTAAGCTAAGGACCCTGGGACTAGCTAAGGATCCTCTACAACTGGATCCTGGACTTCCTAACGGTCCGTTCCCCAGTTGGTAAGGGTAGGCAAGAAAACATCTGCCCTACTGATCCTCAACCCAGGGGCCCCTCAGGGGTGTGCTTAGTCCCCTCCTGATCTCCCTGTTCACCCACAACTGCGTGACTAAGCACGACTCAAACACCATCATTACGGTTTCTGATGACACAACAGTGGTAGGCCTGACCACCAACAATGATGAGACAGCCTATAGGGAGGAGGTCAGAGACCTGTCAGTGTGGTGCCAGGCCAACAACCTCTCCGTCAATGTGAGCAAGACAAAGGAGATGATCGTGGACTACAGGAAAAGGAGAGCTGAACAGGCCTCCATTAACATCGACGGGGCTGTAGTGGAGTGGGTCAAGAGTTATGTTCCTTGGTGTCCACATCACCAAGATACTATCACGGTCCAAACACACCAAGACAGTTGTGAAGAGGGCACGACAACACCTTCTCCCCCTCAGGAGACTGAAAAGATTTGGAATGGTGTTACGTTCGCCTCTATGAAGAGGGAATGCAACACCCTGCTACAACTCAACTCCCCATGAAGTGAAAGAGGTATGGGACTGTAGGTGCGAGTAAGGATGACAAAAGGCAGAGATTTTACCATTTACTAGGAATTTATTCCTTCACACGCTAATATGGGGAAAAGGGGCTGAACGGAACCAAAGCAAAGAAAGTAAATGTCAAAGCCCCCTCTCCTACCTCACCTGCCTACCCACTACTTATCTAACTTAGCACCACCTGGTGCTCTAACCAAAATAGGGGGTGGTCCGCCCAGGTCTTGCCTAGTGTGCCTAGACAGTGTATATACTACGGGTATATGTATGCCCGCGGGCCTCTTGCCTAAGCACTCCCTAGGTGCCTTCCCCTTCCCCCCTGGGAACAAATGAAACAGAATATTACAAACAATTCCACAATCAAAAACAGTCCTTTTGTCATAGACATACCTTAGTAGGAACGGCTACAAAATACTGGCAACAAATTATACCTCTGCGCACCACCGAAAGCACAGGACATACTAATCAGCTCCCTCTTAGCACAACCAACACAGTATATAGCCATCAGCCTCCTCTCTCTTCTGAGCAACAGAACTCTCTGGCTTATCTTGCTTCAGAAGGAGTTGTTGGTAACTGAAGACAGCTGCGTCCTGACGAAGGGGCGGGGTCAGCTCGCCAATCATCAATGGGGCTGACCAATCAGCTGCTCGGGGAGAATTTCAGGAAGCCATTTCCTGAAATACATACATGCAAATACACAAACCACAACACAGAAACTGGGGAACGTAACACATGGGTCCCCAGATCCTCAAAAAAATCCTACAGCTGCACCATTGAGAGCATTCTGACCATTTGCATCACCACCTGGTAAGGCAACTGCTCGGTATCTGACCGTAAGTCATTACAGAGGGTAATGCGTACGGTCCAATACATAACTGGGACCAAGCTTCCTGCCATCTAGGACCTACACTACGATTCACAATTTTGGGGTCACTTAGAAATGTCCCTGTTTTTGAAAGAAAAGCTAAACTTTTTGTCCATTAAAATAACATCGGATTGATCAGAAATACAATGTAGACATTGTTAATGTTGTAAATGACTATTGTAGCTGGAAACGGATACTTTGAATGGAATATCTACATAGATGTACAGAGGGCCATTATCAGCAACCATGAGTCCTGTGTTCCAATGGCACTTTGTGTTAGCTAATCCAAGTTGATCATTTTAAAAGGCTAACTGATCATTAGAAAACCATTTTGCAATTATGTTAGCACAGCTGAAAACTGTTGATTTAAAGAAGCAATAAAACTGGCCTTCTTTAGACTAGTTGAGTATCTGGACCATCAGAATTTGTGGGTTCGATTACAGGCTCAAAATGGCCAGAAACAAAGAACTTCTCTGAAACTCGTCAGTCTATTCTTGTTCTGAGAAATTAAGGCTATTCCATGCGAGAAATTGCCAAGAAACTGGGGATCTCGTACAACGCTGTGTCCTACTCCCTTCACAGAACATCACTAACTGGCTCTAAGCAGAATAGAAAGAGGAGTGGGAAGCCCCAGTGCACAACTGAGCAAGAGGACAAGTAAATTAATGTCTAGTTTGAGAAACAGACGCCTCAAAAGTCCTCAACTGGCAGCTTCATTAAATACTACCCACAAAACACCAGTCTCAACGTCAACAGTGAAGAGGCAACTCCAGGATGCTGGCCTTCTAGGCAGAGTTGCAAAGAAAAAGCCATATCTCAGAATGGCCAATAAAAATAAAAGATTAAGATGGGCAAAAGAACACAGATACTGGACAGAGGTACTCTGCCTAGAAGGCCAGCTTCCTGGAGTCGCCTCTTCACTATTGACGTTGAGACTGTTGATTTTTCTGAGGTCTTGGCTGGTTTCTTTTGATTTTCCCATGATGTCAACCAAAGAGGCACTGAGTTTGAAGGTAGGCCTTGAAATACATTCACAGGTACACCTCCAATACACTCAAATTATGTCAATTAGCCTCCACAAGTCTGGAACATACTTGGGAGCAATTTCCAAACCCCTGAAGGTACCACGTTCATCTGTACAAAAAATAGTACGCAAGTATAAACACCATGGGACCACGCAGCCATCATATCGCTCAGGAAGGAGACGTGTTCTGTCTCATAGAGATGACCGTACTTTGGTGTGAAAAGTGCATATCAATCCCAGAACAACAGCAAATGACCTTGTGAAGATGCTGGAGGAAACAGGTACAAAAGTATCAATATCCAAAGTAAAACAAGTCCTTTATCGACATAACCTGAAAGGCCGCTCAGCAAGGAAGAAGTCACTGCTCCAAAACCGCAATAAAAAAGCCAGACTACAGTTTGCAACTGCACATGGGGACAAATATCGTACTTTTTGGAGAAATTTCCTCTGGTCAAATGAAACAAAAATAGAACTGTTTGGCCAAAATGACCATCGTTATGTTTGGAGGAAAAAGGGGGATGCTTGCAAGCCGAAGAACATCATCCCAACAGTGAAGCACGGGGGTGGCAGCATCATGTGTGGGTGTGCTTTGTTGCAGGAGAGACTGGTGCACTTCACAAAATAGATGGCTTCATGAGGTTGGAAAATGATGTGGATTTATTGAAGCAACATCTCAAGAAATCAGTCAGGAAGTTAAAGCTTGGTCACAAATGGATCTTCCAAATGGACAATGACCCCAAGCATACTTCCAAAGTTGTGGCAAAATGGCTTAAGGACAACAAAGTCAAGGTATTGGAGTGGCCATCACAAAGCCCTGACCTCAATCCCATAGAAAATTTGTGGGCAGAACTGAAAAAGCGTGTGCGAGCAAGGAGGCCTACAAACCTGACTCAGTTGTACGAGCTCTGTCAGGAGGAATGGGCCAAAATTCACCCAACTTATTGTGGGAAGCTTGTGGAAGGCCACCCGACACGTTTGACCCAAGTTAAACAAGGTAAAGGCAATGCTATCAAATACTAATTGAGTGTATGTAAACTTCTGACGCACTGTGAATGTGATGAAAGAAATAAAAGCTGAAATAAATCATTCTCTCTATTATTATTCTGACATTTCACATTCTTAAAATAAAGTGGTGATCCTAACTGACCTAAGACAGGGAATTTTTACTATGATTAAATGTCAGGAATTGTGAAAAACTGAGTTCAAATGTACTGTATTTGGCTAAGGTGTACGTAAACTTCCGACTTCCGACACTGTACTGTCTGTCTCACACTCCCTTTCTCTGTCTTTCACACTCTCTGGTACAAACAAATACAACATGTTCTTTGTTATTCTGAAAAACAGGAGCAAAAATTAAGGGCTGGATTCAATCCGTAGTTCCGAAAAATCCGCGTTTTAGCACGGTTGAAATCTAAAAGTAATTTTCGAATGAGCCGACATATGCAGCGTTTACCTTTAATGCAGTCTCTGTGAACACAGAAAGATTGCCTTTAAATTTCAATCACGCTTCAACACTGATCTTTGGTGCGACAGATTCAATCCAGCCCTAACTGTGTAAAACTTTCCTAAAGTTGACATTGGAGTGCATTTTAAGGTGGAAATATATTCAAATTCCTTTGAGGGGCAGGAAAGCTAGTACAAAGGCGAGTAAGGCAGAGATATGTATTGAGAATGTACGGTTTATAGGCCTACACCTGTGTGTGGGTGAGAGTGAAGGTGGGAACCAAAGTTTACAGCCAGGTAACTGAGGTGGGTATTTTATCCATGCATCCACTGTATTAGGTTTACAAAATAACCCTCTCTTGAAGGCCACGTTGTCAACTCTGTTTTACTTAATAAGAATGATTGGTTGGTGACTGATAGAAAACTATAATGGAAAACTGTAACGAATTCCAATGCAAAGATGACGAGAGTCTAATTTTGAGTAATCTCTGCCCCATTCATCCGGATGAGGGTCTTCTTGGCAAAGCACATGACATTATTACTCTCGATTTCTGGAGGAGACAGTGCCCTCCATAAATCTGTATTAGCTGGGATTTCCCTTTAAAATACTTGAAGGTACAATTGCTTAAATCAATATTACATTCCCATTTCGTTTCGCATAACAAGCAGTTTCGTGAGAGTGATGAATTACTGACATTGTTAAAATGTCACACGGAGAACAGGCAGTTTAAATTGTGCTCTAACATTTCATGTTCAATTTTTTTGTACCATTAAACAATGGTTATGATTCAGTGTTGCTAAATAATTAATGTACAGTCTCACAGTAAGTTCACTGGAACCGATTGTGTTGGATTTAATGGGAATATATTGCAATATCTCTGATTCATCTTTAAATTTGAAACACTACTGTGACTGTCATATTACAAATGATGCCAGATGTTGATACAGGACCATACATCATGTACGCCTATAGACTTATCCCAACATCTTTTAGAACGTCTGTATGCAGCTCTATGGTTTCAGACTGGGCTAGCTGATGCTTCTCAAAGAGACCTTGAGTAGGTACCAGCCAAATCTCAATAATGCTGCAATCAGTGTCTGCCACGGCTCCTGTGACCACATGGTTTCATCAAGGTTGTAAATGTTGTTATCTGCTATTTGTATTTTTTTTTGTTGATTGAAGCGTTGACCTTCCTTAACCTTCAGCAATTTCAGATAAGTCGTGCAAGGTTTAAGAATGTTATCCCTAACTCCAGCCCTATATTGAATGTTTCAGTCATTGTCTACAGCCTTGTGCAAATGTGATCCTGACAAGACATCCAGCTAGGGGACTTACAATAAAAGTTATTTTATTCTCTGCTAGTGGAATGACAGTCCCATTGTTCTCTATCCTAAGCTTTCAACACACAGCGCAGCGATTACAGCGAAAATAAAACAAGACAGCTCCAGCATTAGTCTTGGCAGACAGGACAAACACGACCACCAGAAATGAAGTCCTTTCAAATAAAATAATATCTTATACTATAGTTGTGCATATTAGATAAGCGGAACAGTAGATAATTAGCCTATGACAGAGGATTTTCTCCTCCTGTCAGATGAGTGCGTTAACAACCAATGACACGGGGGGGGGGGGGGGGGGGGGGGGGGGGGGGGGGGGGGGGGGGGGGGGGGGGCTTAACTCTGGAGGCATGAGGACCCCAAAGAGGCTTGTTTGACATAGTTCTGATGAATAGCACACCAGGCCTGCATCAATCGGCCCAAGCAGAAATGGCTTTGCACAACGTTTGATGTGACATGAAGGTGTAGTGAATCATATCAGGTCTTATCACTGCAGCATGGCCTCCTTGTGTAGCCTGTCAGAGGCATTAAAGCTCCTTGGTAGACGTTGCCCCAGGGTGTGTTTCTCCACACTTGATTACACATGGACGATGCGTCACCTTCAGGCCCATGGTGATAAATGAACACAGGTCAAGACCCATTCTGTTACACAGGCTTTACAATACTATCAAGATGTACAGGTAACTGCCAAAATAAATGAAACGCCAACATAAAGTGTCTTAAAACTTCTTATGGCTTGAGTCCCACTAACGGGATCGATATGACAACAGCTAGTGAAAGTGCAGGGCGCCAAATTCAAAACAACAGAAATCTCATAATTAAAATTCCTCAAACATAGAAGTATTTTACACCATTTTAAAGATACACTTGTTGTTAATCCCACCACAGTGTCCGATTTCAAAAAGGCCTTACGACGAAAGCACACCAAACGATTATGTTAGGTCTGCACCTAGTCACAGAAAAACACAGCCATTTTTCCAGCCAAAGAGAGGAGTCACAAAAGGCAAAAATAGAGATAAAATGAATCACTAACCTTTGATGATCTTCATCAGATGACACTCATAGGACTTCATGTTACACAATACATGTGTTTTTTTCAATAAAGTTCATATTTATATACAAAAATCTGAGTTTACATTGGCACATTATGTCTAGTAGTTCCAAAAAAATCTGTGATTTTGCCACATCAATTTACAGAAATACTCATAATAAACATTGCTAAAAGATTCAAGTGTTATGCATGGAATTATAGATACACTTATCCTTACCGCAACCGCTGTGTCAGATTTCAAAAAAGCTTTACCGAAAAAGTACACCATGCAATAATCTGAGTACAGCTCTCAGACAACAAATCAAGCCATACCGATATCCGCCATGTTGTGGAGGCAACAGAAGTCAGAAATAACATTATAAATATTCACTTACCTTTGATGATCTTCATCAGAATGCACTCCCAGGAATCCCAGTTCCACAATACATTTTTGATTTTTCTGATAAAATTCATAATTTATGTCCAAATACCTCCTTTTTGTTTGCGCGTTCAGCCCAGTAATCTAAATTCATGACGAGCAGTCCAGACGAAAAGTCAAAAAGTTCCGTTACAGTCCGTAGAAACATGTCAAATGAAGTATAGAATCAATCTTTAGGATGTTTTTAACATAAATCTTCAATAATGTTCCAACCGGAGAATTCCTTTGTCTTCAGAAATGCAATGGAACGCAAGCTAACTCTCATGTGACCGTATGTGACCAGCTCATGCCACTCGGGCAGAGCCCTGACTCATTCAGCTCCCATTCCCCCCTCCTCACAGTAGAAGCATCAAACAAGGTTCTAAAGACTGTTGACATCTAGTGGAAGCCTTGGGAAGTGCAAATAGACACTGTATATTCGATAGCCAAAGAGTTGAAAAACTACAAACCTCAGATTTCTCACTTCCTGGTTGGATTTTTTCTCAGGTTTGTGCCTGCCATATGAGTTCTGTTATACTCACAGACATCATTCAAACAGTTTTAGAAACGTTTCTATCTATTTTCTATCAAAATCTACTAATAATATGCATATATTAGCAACTGGGCCTGAGTAGCAGGCCGTTTACTCTGGGCACCTTATTCATCCAAGCTACTCAATACTGCCCCCCAGCCATAAGAAATTAATAGGGTGTCCATGAGAAATTCAATAATTTGGTGTTTTGTTGATGGTGGTAGAAAATGTGGTCTGAGGTGCCACTCCAGAATCTTTCATAAGTGTTCAATTGGGTTGAGATCTGGTGACTGAGACGGCCAAGGCATGTGGTTTACATAGTTTTCATGCTCATCAAACCATACAGTGACCACTCCAGTGGATGGGGCATTGTCATTCTACGGGGCCATGGTAGCCAAAATACTGGCCTGCCCAGCATTTTTATTCCTAAGCATGATGGGATGTTAACTACTTAATTAATTTCAGGAACCACACCTGTGTGGAAGCACCTGCTTTCAATACACTTTGTATCCCTCATTTACTCATTTACTCAAGTGTATCCATTGTAGCCTAGTGGTTAGAGCGTTGGACTAGTAACCGGAAGGTTGCAAGTTCAAACCCCCGAGCTGACAAGGTACAAATCTGTCGTTCTGCCCCTGAACAGGCAGTTAACCCACTGTTCCTAGGCCGTCATTGAAAATAAGAATTTGTTCTTAACTGACTAACTGATTTAGTCAGTTACCTGTATTTTAAACACTGTGCAAATGTATTCATGTGTGCAAAACTCCATAACAGCCTAATAGACTATCAACTTCCCAGCTTCGCTATGCCTTTCTACTTCCATTGATTATTTTTAAACAACTATCCCTTTAACAACAGAGTTCTCTCTTGTTATCTGGAGAGGTGTCAGACTGGTCCAAAACATAACCTTTGGCTAGAGAGGTTAAATTAAAACACTACCTGTGTTGTGTTGACACTTACACCATGTGACAGTGCATCTTGAAGAATCAGGATGGAAGTGGCTATGAGAAGTGTGCAAAGGCCAGACAAAAGAGATTGCACGAAAGAAACGTTGTTCACAAGATAAAAATGTTGAGAGGAGAGGAGACAGTATATTCTCTATGGAATGTATTTCACTTTTGGATACAGAAGTTCAGCTGGATGATTTATCACACTGCTCAGTTAGCTAATTAGCTAGCTATCTAGTTAACGTTTTCTAGCACCTCTGTCAAAGATAGAACAATGAGACAGATATTTCACCGGAAGTATAAATATGAAGCATCTGGTTGGCGCTTCCACTCACTATCCAATATATGGTAGTGAGAGAAAGCCCAATGACCAGCAGTGGGAGAACATGGGTTCTGATATTCTGATAATTTACTCATCGATTAAACATTTGATCTCAATACAGTTTTCTGTTCCCAAAACTACAAACTGTCACGAACAGAGTGGGCTAAGTTTTGTAGACTACCCTTTGCCAAAGGTTTAACATGTTTTGTTGTTTAGAAAGAGTGCAAAAGCAAATTTAGTTATTGCATATGCGCAGTTCACAGAGTAGGCGTTCCCTAACATAAATATGCAAAGGTATGCTAGAATGTGTCAATATGATCTTGCTAGCTCGTGCTTGGCTTTGCCCACCTTCTTGCTTGTTCTGCCTACTATGGCTCATTTGTTCCCATTTGAAATGACAGGCTGTGGTCTGTCTTGGTTTAGTTTAAAAAAAATCTTTGCCTCTGTACTTCCTAGCTAGCTAGCAAGCATTAGGTAGAAACTAAAATGTGTTTTTAAGTATAGAAATTCTGCTAGACGATTTAGCATGAGATAATATTTGGCATGGTATAGTTAGCTAGCTAAGTATATTGTGTTTTCTGGCTAGTTAGCTTAGCTAGCTAGCAAAAGTTAGCTGCCAGCTAACTAGCTAACATCGACATGACTGAATTTCCATGCAATTTGTTAGCTAGCTTTTTTTGGATTAGCAAGCTAGTTAGCTAGTTATCTAACTTTCTTACTAGGTAAATGGTAAGTTAGCTAGCTATCATCCTTTGTCAGCACACAAGTGGTTTCAATTTTAAGACTAACTTAAAAGCTGTGTTCGAATACCCATACTAACATATTGTATACTACATACTGAATGAGTATATACTACATACTATATACTATTAGTTCATTTAAGTACACTGTAAAAGGACAGTATCCTTTCAGTTGAGTGTTCTAGACACTGCGTATCTACCAGAAGTTGATGTTGTTGCTATGCAACTTCTGCAAGCTTGTTAGCATAGCTTGTTAGTATAGCTTGTTAGCATACGACTTCATTAACAATGTCCATTGACAATGACTATACCACTTAGTTAATCTAAGATAGACGTGAATAATCAAGTCAATAAATGTTGGGTATATAGTTAGATAGCATATAGTTAATATACTGGCAAGTTCGATATATTAGTAGCCAACTAACGTTAGGATGGTAGCTAGCTTATATACCGGTACATACAGTGCATTCGGAATGAATTCAGACCCCTTTCCCTTTTCCACATTTTGTTACGTCACAGCCTTATTCTAAAAAGTATTAAATACTTTTCCCCCTCAACAATCTACACACAATACCCCATGGTGACAAAGCGAAAACAGGTTTTTATAAATTGTTGATAATTTATTACAAATAAAAAACAGAAATTCCTTATTTACATAAGTATTCAGACCCTTTGCTATGAGACGCGGAATTGAGCTCAGGTCTATGCTGTTACCATTTGTCGTCATAGAGATGTTTCCACCTGTGGTCAATTCAATTGATCGGGCATGATTTGGAAAGGAACACACTTGTCTATATAAGGTCCCACAGTTGACAGTGCATGTCAGAGCAAAAACCAAGCCATGAGGTAGAAGTAATTGTCCGTAGAGCTCCGAGACAGGATTGTGTCGAGGCACAGATCTGGGGAAGGGTATCAAAACATTTCTGCAGCATTGAAGGTCCCCAAGGACACAGTGGCCTCCATCCAGAAGGACAACCATCTCTGCAGCACCCCACCAATCAGGCCTTCATTGTAGTGTGGCCAGACGAAAGTCAATCCTCAGTAAAAGGCCCGCTTGTAGTTTGGCCTAAGGCAACTCAAGAACTCTGAGACCATGAGAAACAAGATTCTCTGGTCTGAAGATATCAAGATTGAACTCTTTTACCTGAATGCCAAGCGTCACGTCTGGAGGAAACCTGGCACCATCCCTACGGTGAAGCATCATGCTGTGGGGATGTTTTTCAGCGGCAGGGACTGGGAGACTAGTCAGGATTGAGGGAAAGATGAACAGAGCAAAGTACAGAGAGATCCTTGATGAAAACCTGTCCAGAACGCTCAGGACCTGTTGGAAGGTTCACCTTCCAACAGAACAATGACTTTAAGCACACAGCCAAGACAACGCAGGAGTGGCTTCGGGACAGCCAGAGCCCAGACTTGAACCCGATCAAACATCTCTGGAGAGACCTGAAAATAGCTGTGCAGCGACGCTCCCCATCCAACCTGACAGGGCTTGAGAGGATCTGCAGATAAGCTTGGGAGAAACTATCCAAATACCAAGCTGGTAGCGTCATGACCAAGAAGACTCGAGGCTGTAATCGCGGCCAAGTGCTTCAACAAAGTACTGAGTAAAGGGTCTGAATACTTGTTTTTTTTTAAATACATTTTCTAAAATTCAAAAAACTTGTGTTCGCTTTGTCATTATGGGGTATTGTGTGTAGATCGATGAGATGAAAAAACAATTTAACCAATTTTAGAGTAAGGCTATAACGTATCAAAATGTGGAAAACATCAAGGGGTCTGAATGCTTTCCGAATGCACTGTAAAAGCAACTGCTGTAATGATATGCTAAGCGTTTGTAAGCCTAGCGAAGCTAACAAATTGTCAGACAACATAACATTCAATGTAACTTATTTGAAAAGGCATTAATTTATTACATTGCTCAACATTTTGTTAACATTTGTCATAATTAGTTAAAGCAATTAATTTGTATCCGCTCCTGTCGTACTTCGGCTGCATATTTTCCTCCATATTCTTCACATTTGAAAATGTTGTGAAGTCATGCCTATTTTCTGAAGAGCATTATGGGCCGCAAAAATTTCAGAAATAGTGGCTCACTACTTTGCAAACACTGATGAGTTATTGCCCTATTTTGACTAATACGATGTAACCATTTATTAATGGTTTATATTGCATTTACAAATGATTAAATAATTATTAACGTAATTATAACTACTTTATAAACCCTTTACAAATGGAAGGTTATTGTAAAGTGTTACCTGTATCGGTATCTTTTGTGTCATTCTTTCATTTCCACCAGGCAAACTTTTATTGTTTGATTGTTGCAAACAATAACCTTTCAGCTGACTGTGCTACAACTGACAATGAATTTAATCAAGTGAATCGCCCAATAATTGACAATAAAATACAAAATAGTGTAGCACCTTTCCCAAGGAGTTATCTGACATACACTTAGAAACATAGAACCCTTTTTTATCTGTGAAAAGGGTTCTACATGGCACCCAAAAGGGTTCTCCAAAGGGTTCACCTATGGGGACAGCCGAATAACCCTTTTAGGTTCTAGATAGCACCTTTTTTTCTATGAGTAGCTTTCTCGCTTGTCATGGTTATCACAACATGCTGACTGGTCAGAGGCCCATCTAGATTGTTTTATTCCGCCAACAGACACTGTATCTATTACATTCCTCCGCTACAGAATAGCTGTGACAGCAGGAGGCCTTTCCAGGCTCCTCTATGGTAGCTAGACCTTCCAGATGAAAGAGAAGAGAGAGATAAAAAGAGGAGAGGGAGAGCTTCTGTCAGATTAATTAATGGGTGATGCTTCTCGTGTCATCTGATGTGATGCATTGCAACCAAAGTGCGAAGTCAGTCATGTATCCGCTGGCTGGAACATTTAGAATTTGCTAGCACATTTTGACAGGGCACTTTAACTTTTCAATGCTTGACTTGGGCAGGAGTTCACCTGAACTGATTACTGGCACCTCAAATGTTCTACTGCTTGAGTCAGTGGCGTAATTAGGTCTGTGCTTCTGGGGCTTAAGTGCTGGAGGTTTTTGGTTTTAAATTACATTTGTGGCTGATATGAGTTTCCATCAACACACATTTTTGTGCTATTCAGTATACAGTGCCTTGCGAAAGTATTCGGCCCCCTTGAACTTTGCGACCTTTTGCCACATTTCAAGCTTCAAACATAAAGATATAAAACTGTATTTTTTTGTGAAGAATCAACAACAAGTGGGACACAATCATGAAGTGGAACGACATTTATTGGATATTTTAAACTTTTTTAACAAATCAAAAACTGAAAAATTGGGTGTGCAAAATTATTCAGCCCCTTTACTTTCAGTGCAGCAAACTCTCTCCAGAAGTTCAGTGAGGATCTCTGAATGATCCAATGTTGACCTAAATGACTAATGATGATAAATACAATCCACCTGTGTGTAATCAAGTCTCCGTATGAATGCACCTGCACTGTGATAGTCTCAGAGGTCCGTTAAAAGCGCAGAGAGCATCATGAAGAACAAGGAACACACCAGGCAGGTCCGAGATACTGTTGTGAAGAAGTTTAAAGCTGGATTTGGATACAAAAATATTTCCCAAGCTTTAAACATCCCATGGAGCACTGTGCAAGTGATAATATTGAAATGGAAGGAGTATCAGACCACTGCAAATCTACCAAGACCTGGCCGTCCCTCTAAACTTTCAGCTCATACAAGGAGAAGACTGATCAGAGATGCAGCCAAGAGGCCCATGATCACTCTGGATGAACTGCAGAGATCTACAGCTGAGGTGGGAGACTCTGTCCATAGGACAACAATCAGTCGTATATTGCACAAATCTGGCCTTTATGGAAGAGTGGCAAGAAGAAAGCCATTTCTTAAAGATATCCATAAAAAGTGTTGTTTAAAGTTTGCCACAAGCCTGGGAGACACACCAAACATGTGGAAGAAGGTGCTCTGGTCAGATGAAACCAAAATTGAACTTTTTGGCAACAATGCAAAACGTTATGTTTGGCGTAAAAGCAACACAGCTCATCACCCTGAACACACCATCCCCACTGTCAAACATGGTGGTGGCAGCATCATGGTTTGGGCCTGCTTTTCTTCAGCAGGGACAGGGAAGATGGTTAAAATTGATGGGAAGATGGATGGAGCCAAATACACGACCATTCTGGAAGAAAACCTGATGGAGTCTGCAAAAGACCTGAGACTGGGACGGAGATTTGTCTTCCAACAAGACAATGATCCAAAACATAAAGCAAAATCTACAATGGAATGGTTCAAAAATAAACATATCCAGGTGTTAGAATGGCCAAGTCAAAGTCCAGACCTGAATCCAATCGAGAATCTGTGGAAAGAACTGAAAACTGCTGTTCACAAATGCTCTCCATCCAACCTCACTGAGCTCGAGCTGTTTTGCAAGGAGGAATGGGAAAAAATTTCAGTCTCTCGATGTGCAAAACTGATAGAGACATACCCCAAGCGACTTAGCTGTAAACGCAGCAAAAGGTGGCGCTACAAAGTATTAACTTAAGGGGGCTGAATAATTTTGCACGCCCAATTTTTCACTTTTTGATTTGTTCAAAAAGTTTGAAATATCCAATAAATGTCGTTCCACTTCATGATTATGTCCCACTTGTTGTTGATTCTTCACAAAAAAATACAGTTTTATATCTTTATGTTTGAAGCCTGAAATGTGGCAAAAGGTCGCAAAGTTCAAGGGGGCCGAATACTTTCGCAAGGCACTGTATATAAAAAGTTTTACTGACACATTTTTATGACAAAAATTAACAATACAATATACTGCACTAGGCAGTAGCAGGCACTGCAAGAAGCCCCTGGAGTGACACGGTGCCTGCTGTGATTGGTCGAGATTTCACAGTGCAGTGAACCACCCACATGCCTTGATCCACCATTACACCGTTACAGCACCGGTTACATGTCAATGTCATCACTCAGCAAAACACCTGTCATTCAGTCAGTCTATAGCACAGAACAAATATGGATATTCTGAACTTCTGAAAGAGAGGCAAAAAAGCGAGCAGGTTGAGCACAAGCAGGCAGAAGTGAATATGGTGGAGAGGGCAGAACAGCCAGAAAGTCAAAGTGCAGCAAGAGCAGTAGAGTTAGCCAGGGTTGGTGGTAGTTAACTAGCTAGTCTCCCTCAGCATAAGGGTTGGCTAATGCTAATACGCTATCATTCAGCATCCTTAAGCTATTGGGTGTCAGTCAGAGTTATTTAACAGTATATTTAGTGACCAAGCTAAGGATGTGCGTAGAAGTCATGATATTAGGAAAAGTGTTTATTTCTTACGACTGTAATTGATGGGTTTGGTTTCTGTAGCTAGCTCTTTTTGGTCGCTACTGGCTGGCTAGCTAGCTGAGGCCGAAGAGATGAGAGAACGATTTTTTGACTGAAGCACATATCTTCTGGCAGTGACACAGTGCTCTCTGTGGACTGAAGCTGAACTTTACAAGAACTTGATATTTAACCCTGTTTAAAATTGACAATGTTGAGGTGGTAGAACTGATAAGATGAAATGAATCATCGAGGTCTTATAATCATTCATTCTACAGGTAAACATGCTTGGCTCATGTCTGTTATTTTCATATAGGCTATGTAACTATTTGCAAAAAACTGCCTGTTAGTAAATTTGTGAAAATATTTCAAAGAGCTTTTATTTTGATGTCTCTTTTTATTCTCATAGCTACTTAAATTTTCTATTGTTGTTTCACTGTCGAGAGGTTAACCTGCAAGTAAACATTTCATTGCACTGTGTACTGCATGTATAGACTGTGTATATGAAAAATAAACAAACGTCAACTTAGAAGGTAAGGGGGCAGCCAGAAAGAGAGGAGAAGAGCTGGCCAGATTAATGGTTAGATTATAGGTGAATCAAAACATTGAAAATAGGCCCTTAAGTTATGTGTCCTCGAATGTTAGCTAATCTAAAAATCTCACATTAGCTGCTAGAACTGACTAAATTAAATTAATCATAGAGGTCTTATAACTTATTCAATTTTCCATTCTACAGGTAATTTGTTTTGGCTCACGTCTCTTTATATTCATATAGCCCAGGGGCTATGTAGCTTCTTAACTGTCATGTCTGGAGTTATGGTGCTCTGTTATGCCTCCACTTGAATTTTTCTTCACAGTTGAGTTGCCCTGGTCATGTCAGTACACAGTAAATTTAAAGAGCAACTGCCCCTAAAAACCAACTTCTCATTTAGAAAACAGCCTATGTGGCATCAATAGTTAGAAACATTTATTCTACTGTCAAAATTGACTACAAAAGTAAATAGGATAATTTTGGGCATAAAGTCAGTCTTGTCCAAAACAAAGATTTGTGAGACTTGTGGTCGTGACTGCATCGCAATGGAAATTAAAGTTGGATTACCCACATGCCCACAGCTGGCAGCACACAAGTAATCATCAATTCGGAGTGCAGCTGCAAGGGACCCGGTCGTAATGCTTGTGGTAAATCTGGGTTGACTTTGGATATCCCTATGGGGAGGGTTAGGGACCATCGGAACACAATATACACTACCGGTCAAAAGTTTTAGAACACCTACTCATTCAAGGGTTTTTCTTTATTTGACTATTTTCTACATTGTAGAATAATAGTGAAAACATCAAAACTATGAGATAATATATATGGAATCACGTAGTAACCAAAACAGTGCTAAAGAAATCTAAATGTATTTTATATTTGAGGTTTTTCAAATAGCCACCTTTTTCCTTGATGACAACTTTGCACACTCTTGGCATTCTCTCAAACAGCTTCACCTGGAATGCTTTCCCAACAGTCTTGAAGGATTTCCCATATATGCTGAGCACTTGTTGGCTGCTTTTCCTTCACTCTACAGTCCAACTCATTCCAAACCATCTCAATTTGGTTGAGGCCAGGTCATCTGATGCAGCACTCCATCACTCTCCTTCTTGGTCAAATAGCCCTTACACAGCCTGGAGGTGTGTTGGGTCATTGTCCTGTTGAAAAACAAATGATAGTCCCACTAAAGCCAAACCAGATGGGATGGCGTATCGCTGCAGAATGCTGTGGTAGCCATGCTGGTTAAGTGTGCCTTGAACTCAAAATAAATCACAGACAGTGTCACCAGCAAAGCACCCCCACACAATAACACATCCTCCTCCATGCTTCACGAAGGGAAACACACATGCAGAGATCATCCGCTCACCAACACTGCATCTCACAAAGTGTTTTTTGGTCGAAGCAAGTCTCTTCTTATTATTGGTGTCCTTTAGGAGTGGTTTCTTTGCAGCAATTTGACAATGAAGACCTGATTCACACAGTCTCCTCTGAACAGTTGATGTTGAGATGTGTCTGTTACTTGAACTCTGTGAAGCATTTATTTGAGGCTTGTAACTCTAATGAACGTATCCTCTACAGCAGAGGTAATTTCCATTCCTGTGGCGGTCCTCATGAGAGCCAGTTTGATCAAAGCAATAGCAATTTTCCGTATTGACCTTCATGTCTTAAAGTAATGATGGACTTTCGTTTCTCTTTGCTTACTTGAGCTGTTCTGGCCATAAAATGGACTTGGTCTTTTACCAAATAGGGTTATCTTTTGTATACCCCTTACCTGGGCTCAAACGCATTAAGAAGGGAAAAAAATCCACAAATTAACTTTTAAGAAGACACACCTGTTAATTGAAATGCATTACTAAACGATATCATAACCGCCATCGATAAAAGACAGTACTGTGCAGCCGTCTTCATCGACCTGGCCAAGCCTTTCGACTCTGTCAATCACCATATTCTTATCGGCAGACTCAGTAGCCTCGGTTTTTCTAATGACTGCCTTGCCTGGTTCTCCAACTACTTTGCAGACAGTGTTCAGTGTGTCAAATCGGAGGGCATTTTGTCCGGTCCTCTGGGGTGCCACAGGGTTCAATTCTCGGGCCGACTCTTTTCTCTGTATATATCAATGATGTTGCTCTTGCTGCGGGCGATTTTCTGATCCACCTCTACGTAGACGACACCATTCTGTCAACTTCTGGCCCTTCCTTGGACACTGTGCTATCTAAACTCCAAACGAGCTTCAATGCCATACAACACTCCTTCCGTGGCCTCCAACTGCTGTTAAACGCTAGTAAAACCAAATGCATGCTTTTCAACCGATCGCTGCCTGCACCCGCACGCCCCACTAGCATCACCACCCTGGATGGTTCCGACCTAGAATATGTGGACATCTATAAGTACCTAGGTGTCTGGCTAGACTGTAAACTCTCCTTCCAGACTCATATCAAACATCTCCAATCCAAAATCAAATCTAGAATTGGCTTTCTATTTCGCAACAAAGCCTCCTTCACTCACGCCGCCAAACTTACCCTAGTAAAACTGACTATCCTACCGATCCTCGACTTCGGCGATGTCATCTACATAATGGCTTCCAATACTCTACTCAGCAAACTGGATGCAGTTTATCACAGTGCCATCCGCTTTGTTACTAAAGCACCTTATACCACCCACCACTGCGACCTGTATGCTCTAGTCGGCTGGCCCTCGCTACATATTCGTCGCCAGACCCACTGGCTCCAGGTCATCTACAAGTCCATGCTAGGTAAAGCTCCGCCTTATCTCAGTTCACTGGTCATGATAGCAACACCCACCCATAGCACGCGCTCCAGCAGGTGTATCTCACTGATCATCCCTAAAGCCAACACCTCATTTGGCCGCCTTTCCTTCCAGTTCTCTGCTGCCTGTGACTGGAACGAATTGCAAAAATCGTTGAAGTTGGAGACTTATCTCCCTCACCAACTTTAAACATCTACTATCTGAGCAGCTAACCGATCGCTGCAGCTGTACATAGTCCATCGGTAAATAGTCCACCCAATTGACCTACCTCATCCCCATACTGTTTTTATTTATTTACTTTTCTGCTCTTTTGCACACCAGTATCTCTACCTGCACATGACACACACATCTGATCATTTATCACTCCAGTGTTAATCTGCTAAATTGAAATTATTCGCCTACCTCCTCATGCCTTTTGCACACAATGTATATAAGGCAAAGGATGGCTTTTTGAAGAATCTCAAATATAAAATATATTTTGATTTGTTTAACACTTTTTTTCACATATGTGGTATTTCATAGTTTTGATGTCTTCATTATTATTCTACAATATAGAAAATAGTGAAAACACAGAAAAGCCCTTGAATGAGTAGGTGTTCTACTCACTCGTTCTACTCATTAACCGGTAGTGTACATTGTGTTCCGATGGTCCCTAACTATCCCCAATGGGACCCAGACCCAGATTTACCACAAGCATTACAACTGGGTCGCTTGCAGCTGCCACTCCGAATAGCTCCAAATTTTAATGACTTGAAAATATTAAAGCAACTTTAAATGGTAGAAATTCATACACAAATATTGAAAGCATTTAATGAGAACTAAAAGTTGTTCAAAATGAAAATATTGTCTCATTTATATTCTGTAATAATGTATTGATGGTCCTAAACTAGCCCTGGAGATACATAAACTATACAGTGAGTCAGGTCTTACACCAGCCGGCTGAAGCTAATTGGCAAAATAATTTACTCTTCCCACCTGCGAACACACACACAAGGCACTCACATCAAGCCACACCCCAATTCAGCCATGGCCACTAGCATTTCTTAATGAACCAAATCTAAAACGAGGCGAAATCAGGAAGTGCAGTCACCCTTTGCACCTAACTAATGACATGTTGCACATCTACCTTGCTACCTTGCAGATGAGCCAAGGAGGAGGACAGATGAATACAGCGGGCCAATGGAGCACTTTACAACAGCAGCAGCATTGTGCAACTGGTAGGGAAGATTATGTTAAGGTGACCCAGACACAGGCCCAAAACAAGTTAAGCTACCCTTGACCATTTTGGGTTGTAAAACTCAAGCGACACACCAGGTAAGACACAGGGACAGCAACATAAGAATAGGTGATGGAGAGAGACACACCAGACAAGATATACTGTAGAGACAACAACAGAATAGTAAGATATGATGGAGAGAGACACACCAGACAAGACACAGAGACAGCAACATAATAATAGGTGATAGAGAGAGACACACCGGATAAGACACAGAGACAGCAATAGAAGAATAGTTAATGGAGAGAGACACACCAGACAAGACACAGAGACAGCAACAGTCTCAACGGTTGACAAAAGAGACAGCAACAGAAGAGGGCAGACAATGGAGACAGCAACAGATGACACAGAGAACACGATTCAGAGAGGCAGATGAGGGGTGTGCACACAGTAGACTGTATCACTTATAGCTGCACTATGGATTCTAATTAGTGTGTGTGTGTGTGTGTGTGTGTGTGTGTGTGTGTGTGTGTGTGTGTGTGTGTGTGTGTGTGTGTGCGTGTGTATGTGTGTGTGTGTGTGTGTGTGTGTGTGTGTGTGTGTGTGTGTGTGTGTGTGCGTGTGTATGTGTGTGTGTGTGTGTGTGTGTGTGTGTGTGTGTGTGTGTGTGTGTGTGTGTGTGTGTGTGTGTGTGTGTGTGTGAGAGAGCGAGCGAGAACGAGAGCGAGAGAAAGAGAGGGAGAGAGAGAGTGTGTGTGTTCGGGTACTGTGGGATTCTTTAGTCAGTTTTGCTCATTGGAAGGGTCAGAGTCTAAGTTGGAAGTTATTGAGTTGTATGGAGGTTTTTGGCAATACACTGTAGATGTATGTGTTCCAGAGTAGAGAGACTCACAGTTGCTAATGTAACTGAATACTGGCGGTGTCTACTGTGGCAGGTGGGAAGGTGCAAGTTACCTGAGAAATATCTAATCTCTGAATGTTCTAATCTCAAAGTGGGCCAAATGCATGCATTTAGCCATTGAAATTTGAAGTGGGAGGATCCCCACAGACCCCACCTTCTGGCTTTGGGCTAAGCCCAGAATGTCTTCAAATCCTAGAAACACTCCTGGCTTGAGTTCCTGCGCCTTATAGAATATTAGCTCAAAGGTATTGCTGAGTTCCTGCATCTAAATATAAACAGTACCGAAACCCAAATTGAGTACGTATTTCAGTCGACGTCAAGCACAGCCCCAGACAGCAATGATTGGGCGGAGATCTCTTGGCCCTCCTTTCCCTATGGGAGGTCAGCTCCCGCTTAGGACAGTCAAAGCTCTTCTTTGTCCAGGCACCCCAAAGTTGGAACGAGTTTCCCCCTGGTAATAGGACAGCAGAGTCCTTACCCATCTTCCGAAAACATCTGAAACCTTTCCTCTCCAAAAAGTTTTTTTTTTTAAATTACCACACCCCCCATCCCCCATAAAAAACACTTTAGAACACAAAAAAAGTTAAACAAATATATTTTATATTTTAGATTCTTCAAATAGCCACCCTTTGCCTTGATGACAGCTTTGCATACTCTTGGCATTCTCTCAACCACCTTCATGAGGTAGTCACCTGAAATGTATTTCAATTAACAGGTGTGCCCTCTTAAAAGTTAATTTGATGAATTTCTTTCCTTCTTAATGCATTTGAGCCAATCAGCTGTGTTGTGAACAGGTAAGGGGTATACAGAAGATAGTCCTATTTGGTAAAAGACCAAGACCATATTATGGCAAGACCAGGTCAAATAAGCAAAGAGAAATGACAGTCCATCATCATTTTAAGACATGAAGTCTGTCAATATGGAACATTTCAAGAACTTTGAAGGTGCAGTCGCAAAACCCTCAAGCACTATGACGAAACTGTCTCTCATGAGGACCGCCACAGGAATGAAGACCCAGTGTTACCTCTGCTGCAGAGCATACGTTCATTAGAGTTACCAGCCTTAGAAATTGCAGCCCAAATAAATGAGTTCAAGTAACAGACACATCTCAACATCAGCTGTTCAGAGGGGACTGTGTGAATCAGGCCTTCATGGTCCAATTGCTGCAAAGAAACCACTCCTAAAGGACACCAATAATAAGAAGAGACTTGCTTCGACCAAAAAACACTTTGTGAGATGCAGTGTTGGTGAGCGGATGATCTCTGCATGTGTGTTTCCCTTCGTGAAGCATGGAGGAGGATGTGTTATTGTGTGGGGGTGCTTTGCTGTTGACACTGTCTGTGATTTATTTAAAATTCAAGGCACACTTAACCAGCATGGTTACCACAGCATTCTGCAACGATACACCATCCCATCTGGTTTGGGCTTAGTGGGACTATCATTTGTTTTTTCAACAAGACAATGACCCAACACACCTCCAGGCTATGTAAGGGCTATTTTACCAAGAAGGAAAGTGATGGAGTGCTGCATCAGATGACCTGGCCTCCACAATCCCCCGACTTCAACCAAAGTGAGATGGTTTGAGATGAGTTGGACCGCAGAGTGAAGGTAAAGCAGCCAATAAGTGCTCAGCATATGTGGGAACTCCTTCAAGACTGTTGGAAAAACATTCCAAGTGAAGTTGGTTGAGAGAATTCCAGGAGTGTGCAAAGCTGTCATCAAAGCTGTAAGATTCTGTTTCTCACCTGGTCTCATCAGCTCCCTATTTAGTTCAGTTCTTTCTGTTTTGAGCTATTGTTTGTTTTTGACTGCCTACCTGTGTATGATCATTGCCTGCCTGTGACCACGATTCCATCGGCTGCGCTCTGTGCGTGAATCTACACATTTTTCTCCCTGAGTATTCAATGCTATTTGGAGAATCTCAAATATAAAATATATTTTGATTTATTTTACACTTCTTTTTGGTTACTACATGATTCCATCGTGGTATTTTATACAGTGCCTTGCGAAAGTATTCGGCCCCCTTGAACTTTGCGACCTTTTGCCACATTTCAGGCTTCAAACATAAAGATATAAAACTGTATTTTTTTGTGAAGAATCAACAACAAGTGGGACACAATCATGAAGTGGAACGACATTTATTGGATATTTCAAACTTTTTTAACAAATCAAAAAGTGAAAAATTGGGCGTGCAAAATTATTCAGCCCCCTTAAGTTAATAATTTGTAGCGCCACCTTTTGCTGCGATTACAGCTGTAAGTCGCTTGGGGTATGTTTCTATCAGTTTTGCACATCGAGAGACTGACATTTTTTCCCATTCCTCCTTGCAAAACAGCTCGAGCTCAGTGAGGTTGGATGGAGAGCATTTGTGAACAGCAGTTTTCAGTTCTTTCTTTCCACAAAACTGATAGAGACATACCCCAAGCGACTTACAGCTGTAATCGCAGCAAAAGGTGGCGCTACAAAGTATTAACTTAAGGGGGCTGAATAATTTTGCACGCCCAATTTTTCAGTTTTTGATTTGTTAAAAAAGTTTGAAATATCCAATAAATGTCGTTCATCTTCATGATTGTGTCCCACTTGTTGTTGATTCTTCACAAAAAAATACAGTTTTATATCTTTATGTTTGAAGCCTGAAATGTGGCAAAAGGTCGCAAAGTTGAAGGGGGCCGAATATTTTCGCAAGGCACTGTAGTTTTGATGTCTTCACTATTATTCTACAATGTAGAAAATAGTAAAAAATAATGAACCTACTCATTCAAGGGTTTTTTATACATTTTTGACTGTGTGTGTGTGTGTGTGTCATCCTTGCCTTTTTTGAACTAGCAATTTACTTTTTTTCCTACTAGCTGTGACTTTGCTGATAGCTACTTTGCTGATACCCCCCCCCCCCCCCCCCCCCCCACCAGATTGCATAAAAGCCGTGAACCAAATTCTCCGACCCTGCAGGGAGGTCCAGTGAAACTGAGCTACGCCACTGTAGGAGCGTCTGCTAAATGACTAAAATGCTAATGTATGGTAAAACCAGAACAATTCAATGTTTCATATACAGTAGTAGAAAAAACAATCAATATCCATCTTGACTGACAATATTGAAAGCAAAGACAAATCCTTACCACGTCTTCATCTAAACCTCAATTATCTTTCCATAGCACTTATAATGAAGTGCAATACTTCAAGACAGATCTTTCTAAAGCCTACTTTTTCATAATAGTAATTAAGCCAAATATAATGTGATACCTACAGCCTTCCTAAGTCCTCATTATATATGATTAAACAGTGGGTTGTATCGATCTGACTTTGTTTTATTCAGATGAGCCCTCACTGTGAGGAGAGAGTGCTGAGACTGCTGACTGAAGCCAATGGAGGACTGCAGAATGACTTGGGGTTATTGTTTAGATTCCTCTGCTGTGTGTGTGTGTGTGTGTGGTGGGGGGGCAGTCCTGTGCTCCCCACCGGACCTGGCTGGTCTTGAGAGAACAGTCCACACAGGCGGTCACTCGACCTGCTTGACAAACTCTACAAGTTGGCGCCGCACTGGACGGTCGCTCCAACTTAACTTTGCTATTTTATGATTATTTCGTTGTTTATTTTTACTTTGTTTTCTCAATGTATCCGCTGTCATTTCTTACAACCGACAACTTTTGAACATCAGATCAGCAGTTAGTTACCAGTTCTGTCTTCAACTTCGACTCATCTGCCCTGGGTTCTTTCTGTAATCCTGACCAAATTTTAGGGCTACTCAAGAGGAAACGTTGACGTTACAGAGGCAAGAGAGGGTGGATCCTGCCGTGATTAAGGTGAAGGGAGAAATGGCCCCCTCTTCCCTCTATTCTACTGGTCACTTGACAATAAAATGGATGACCTCCGATTGCGGATTTGATACCAATGGGACTCTCGAAACTGCAATATTCTCTGCTTTTCTGAAACATGGCTCTTGGACAAGATGGCAATTCAACTCGATGGATTTTTCATTGACCGTACCCACAGGACAGTGGAGTCGAAGGGGGGAGGGGTTTGCCTCTTCATCAACAATAACTGGTGTGCTGATTCGGGTGATGTGGAAGTGTCGACCCATTGTTCACCCGTCTTGAAATACCTGATGGTCAAATGCCTGAGGGAGTTTTCAGCTGTTATCGTGACTGTTGTACACGTTTCACCTCAGGACAAGAAAAATGACAAGCTGGCACTTAACGAACTGTACGAGGCTATAGCCAAGCAGGAAAACTTAGACGCTGCTTTTCTGGTTGCCGTCAATTTTTATTCCGTATCATTAAGACAAGCGATGCCCAACTTCCATCAACACGTCTCCTTTGTCACTAGGCCACTGTTATTTTACCCACAAGCAAGCATACAAGGCCCTCACTCCTCCGCCATTCGCCAAATCAAATCATGACTCTATACCAATGCTTCCTGTTCACAAGCAGAAGCTCAAACATGAATTACCCATAACTCGTTCTGGAAATGGTCTCCAGAATCAGAGATTATGCTACACGACTGCTTTGCTGGAGCTGATTGGAATATGTCTCGGGACTCCTCTGATAACATCGATGAGCGAACCCCCTCTGTCACCGGCCTCATTAGGAAATGCATAGGCAACGTCCTCACAGTTAAGGTTTGCTGCTTCCCCAATCAAAAGTCCTGGATTAACACTGAGGTTGGCGCTAAACTAAAGGATCGGGCTACAGCACACAGTGGTATGCAGACAGCCCTGGGGCTATGGCTGAGGATAGGAACAAGTAGAAGAAGTCCCGCTATGACCTCTGCAGAGTAGTAAAACTGACTATCCTACCGATCCTCGACTTCGGCGATGTCATCTACAAAATAGCTTCCAATACTCTACTCAGCAAACTGGATGCAATTTATCACAGTGCCATCCGTTTTGTTACTAAAGCACCTCATGCCACCCACCACTGCGACCTGTATGCTCTAGTCGGCTGGCCGTCGCTACATAATCGTCGCCAGACCCACTGGCTCCAGGTCATCTACAAGTCCATGCTAGGTAAAGCTCCGGCTTATCTCAGTTCACTGATCACGATGGCAACACCCACGCGCTCCAGCAGGTGTATCTCACTGATCATCCCTAAAGCCAACACCTCATCTGGCCGCCTTTAGTTCCAGTTCTCTGCTGCCTGTGACTGGAGCGAATTGCAAAAATCGCTGAAGTTGGAGACTTTTATCTCCCTCACCAACTTCAAACATCTGCTATCTGAGCAGCTAACCGATCGCTGCAGCTGTACATAGTCTATCGGTAAATAGCCCACCCAATTTACCTACCTCATCCCCATACTGTCTATATTTATTTACTTTTCTGCTCTTTTGCACACCAGTATCTCTACCTGTACATGACCATCTGATCATTTATCACTCCAGTGTTAATCTGCAAAATTGGTTCACTTGCCTCACCTAAAGCCCATTATTGTGGGAAGCTGCTATAGACCACCAAGTGCTAACAGTGAGTATATGGATAATATATGTAAACGGCTTGATAATATATGTGATACATTTTTCCAGTTACTAATAAGCATGCACCCACTAATAAAATGACTATAAAAACGGTTAAATCCCTGTGGATTGATGAGGATTTGAAAAATGGTATGGTTGAGAGGGATGAGGTAAAAGGAATGACAAGTCTGGCTGCACAATCGATTGGCAAATGTACTGCAAATTGAGAAATCATGTGACTAAACTGAATAAAGAGAAGAATAAACCATACTATGAAACAAAGATAAATTATATAAAGAATGATGATAAAAAGCTTTGGAGTGCCTTAAATGAAATTTTAGGCAAAAAGGCAAACTTCAGCTCCATCATTCATTTAATCAGATGGCTCATTCATCCCAAAACACACTGATATTGCCAACTGCTTCAATTATTTTTTCATTGGCAAGATTAGCAAATTTAGGCATGACATGCCAACAACAAACGCTGACACTACACATCCAAGTTTAACTGACCAAATTAGGAAAGACAGGCATTGTAATTTTGAATTCCGTAAAGTGAGTGTGGAAGAGGTGAAAAAAATATTGATATCTATCAACAATGACAAGGCACCTGGGTCTGACAACTTGGAGATAATAAAGGATGATATTGCCGTTCCTATTTGCCATGTTTTCAGTGTAAGCCTAAATGAAAGTGTGTGCCCTCAGGCCTGGAGGGAAGCAAAAGTCATTCCTCTACCCAAGAATAGTAAAGCCCCCTTTACTGGCTCAAATTGCTGACCAATCAGCCTATTACCAACCCTTAGTAAACTTTTGGAAATAATGTGTGTTAGACCAGATACAATGCTATTTTACAGTAAACAAATTGACAGACTTTCAGCCCGCTAATAGCGAAGGGCATTCAACATGCACGACACTTACACAAATTACTGATGATTGACTGAGAGTTGACAATAAGAAGTAAAGCCAGTGGGTCTATGTATGATTCAACACTATACACTTCAACTACTACAGTGAGTGAAATTACTGCAACACTTAACAAAGAGCTTGCAATCCATTTCAGAATGGGTGCAGTCTATCCGTCTATCACTGTGCCATCTGTTTTGTCACCAAAGCCCCATATACTACCCACCATTGCGACCTGTACACTCTTGTTGGCTGGCCCTCGCTTCATATTCGTCGCCAAACACAAAGCACCACCTTATCTCAGCTCACTGGTCACCATAGCAGCACCCACACATATAGCAGGTATATCTCACTAGTCACCTCCAAAGCCAATTCCTCCTTTGGTTGCCTTTCCAATCCAGTTCTCTGCTGTCAATGACTGGAATAAACTGCAAAAATCCCTGAAGCTGGAGACTCATGTCTCCCTCACTAGCTGTCAGAGCAGCTCACAGATCACTGCACTTGTACATAGAATCTGACCATCACCCATGGTGAGACAAACCGTGACTCGTCAGTGAAGAGCACTTTTTGCTCTGGTGAGGACCTGCCATACAACAGGCCTACAAGTCCTCAGCCCAGCCTCTTTCGGGCTTTTGTGGACAGTCTGAGCACTAATGGAGGGATTGTGAGTTCCTGGTGTAACTTGGGCATTGTTGTTGTTGCCATCCTGTACCTGTCCCGCAGGTGTAATGTTCAGATGTACCGATCCTGTGCAGGTGTTGTTACACATGGTCTGCCACTACGAGGATGATCAGCTGCCCGTCCTGTCTCTCTGTAGCACTGTCTTAGGCGTCTCACAGTATGGACATTGCAATTTATTTCCCTGCCCACATCTGCAGTCCTCATGCCTCCTTGCAGCATGCCTAAGGGCCATTCACGCAGATGAGCAGGGACCCTGGTGTGACCTTAATTGCCTACCGTTTGTAAGCTGTTTCTTAACGACCATTCTACAGGTGCATGTTCATTAATTGTTTATGGTTGATTGAACAAGCATGGGAAAGAGTGTTTAATCCTTTTACAATGAAAATCTGAAATTATTTGGATTTTATTCATTGTCTTTGAAAGACAGGGTCCTGAAAAGGGGACTTTTATTTTTTTGCTGCGTTTATATGGTAGGTAAAATCCACAGTGCAGTCGCTGTTTTACAATGTGCATTGCACCCAATGTGCACTGCACTGTGATGAATGGAGAGCTGCTCCTAATGTGCTCCCCTGCCTCCCTTTCTCTCTGATCCAACATAAGAGGCGGCTTTGGTTTCTGATACAAGTCCGATGTTTTCGAACAGACAATGAGGTGCATAAATGCACATTTCCTGCAGGGACAGTACTTCAGGTGGGAAAGAACTGATGGAATAGGAATGAGAGAGAGAGAGAGAGAGTTTAGGCTACACTAAGCAGTCATGTAGGCTCCTGGTCTGAATTCAGAATTCCACGAAAACCTCAAGCGATGTGCAAAGAACTGTGAGCCCTTTTTGGCATAATCTCTAATCACCAACCTTGTGTTTGCATAAATATCTGTCTTATGACATCCTGTTTTCCTGTCTGTTCCCAGTTATCGGAAAAAGGAACAGTCCCATCTACATCCCTCCACTGATACAGAGATATCATATGCACAAACATGCGGGCCACGCACGCATGCACGCACACACACACACACACACACACACACACACACACACACACACACACACACAAAATCAACTACTGTATTTAGTTGTTTTCCGTCTGTGTGTGTTATTATGTCTGTCCCACCAGGATGTAAACTGTGCTTGGATCCATATCAGTACAACTCAGCAGCTGCTTCACAGAGATAACACATCCCCCGCACAGTAACTGGGTTATTACATACTGAAGCTATAACACTGCCTCCAACTTGTGCCTTGTCACAGAGGAATTGGTCATATTCGCAAGTTAACATTTAGAGCTTTTAGTGATGTTCGCTGCTAATGAGGCATAGCCAAATAGTAAAATGCTTCTTTCTGGGAAGTAGGTTGAGGACATAATATGGTGTAAGCAAATTTGTCTTCTGAACAATAACAAGCTACACTACAGTACCTGGCAACATGGTGAGTAGAGCCGGCCAGGGTTATGTACTACACTAGAATTAAAATAATGTAATTTGGCAGATGCTTCTCTTCTCAGATGCTGGATAATGCATCATTACGCAGATGCCACTAACAGTCTGTGAGTACAGTAAGCTATGCATTGCATAGCAGGTGTGACAATAAAAAGTTATATTGAGCTCAGCACATTCTGCCTGATGTGATGTAAATCAGAATCTATGAAGCAGGTCTTGCAATGTGGCATATCTAGCTCAACGCAAATCAGCTATATGTTTTCAGAGTACTTTTTTTATTTTAAGAGCTTAAACCCGCCTCAAGAATCATAAAGTAGGCTTTGCTGTGGACATTTTTGTTGTTACAGCTACTTTGCAGCCTATTGTGATTCATCATTAGTTACCATTTACATTCTATGTAATTAGCATCCTGTTATATGCTTTTATAGCGTTTCCCATTTACATTCAATTTTGTCTTCTCTGATTATAGGAAGCACAGTGATGTCTGTGTCTGCAGCCAATGGTGTGTCACGCCAATTCTGTCCTCCAGATGGGACAGTGTCATATCCTTCAGGACTGGACAGGTTTATGGTTGTGTGACCCTGTGATTGTATACACATTTAGACCTTCCAGCCAGTGACATATACAATGCATTCGGAAAGTATTCAGACCCCTTCCCTTTTTCCACATTTTGTTACAGCCTTATTCTAAAATGTATTAAATAAATAAAATATCAATCAATCTACACATAATAACCCATAATGGCAATGCAAAAACATTTATTAAAAATAAAAAACACAAATAACTTATTCAGACCCTAAGTATTCAGACCCTTTGCTATGAGATTCGAAATTGAGGTCGGGTGTAGCCTGTTTCCATTGATCATCCTTGAGGTGTTTCTACAACTTGATTGAAGTCCACCTGTGGTCAATTCAATTGATTGGCCATAATTTGGAAAGGCACACACCTGACTATATAAGATCCCACAGTTGACAGTACATGTCAGAGCAAATACCAAGCCATGAGGTCGAAGGAAATGTCCGTTGAGCTCAGAGGCAGGATTGTGTCGAGGCACAGATCTGGGGAAGGGTACCAAAATAATTATGCAGCATTGAAGGTCCCCAACAACACACTGGCCTCCATCATTCTTAAATGGAAGAAGTGTGGAACCACCAGAGTTCCTCTGTGGAGATGGGAGAACCTTCTAAAAGGATAACCATCTCTGCAGCACTCCACCAATCATACATGTATGGTAGTGGCCAGACGGAAGCCACTCCTCAGTAAAAGGGACATTTGGGCAGTCTTGACAGCAAGTTTGGAGTTTGCCAAAAGACACGGAAAGGACTCTCAGACCATGAGAAACAAGATTCTCTGGTCTGATGAAACAAATATTTAACTCTTAAGTCTGAACTCCAAGCGTCATGTCTGGAGGAAACCTTGCACCATCCCTACGGTGAAGCATGGTGTTGGCAGCATCATGCTGTGGGGATGTTTTTCAGTGGCAGGCACTGGGAGACTCGTCAGGATCGAGGGAAAGATGAAAGGAGCAAAGTACAGAGAGATACTTGGTGAAAACCTGCGCCAGAGAGCTCAGGACCTCAGACTGGGGCGAAGGTTCACCTTCCAACAGGAAAACAACCTTAAGAACACAGCCAAGACAACACAGGAGTGGCTTCGGGACAAGTCTCTGAATGTGCTTGAGTGGCCCAGCAAGGGCGCGGACTTGAACCCGATCGAACATCTCTGGAGAGACCTGAAAATAGCTGTGCAGCGACGCTCCCCATTTAACCTGACAAAGCTTTAGAGGATCTGCAGGGAAGAATGCGCCAAGTACAACAGGTAGGCCTTACCTTGAAATGCTTAATTACAAGCCCTTAACCAACAATGCAGTTAAAGAAATAGAGTTAAGAAAATATTTACTTAATAAACTAAAGTTAAAAAAAGTAACACAAGAAAATGACATAATAACGAGGCTATATACACGGGGTACCGTTACCGAGTCATTGTGCGGGGTACAGGTTAGTTGAGGAAATTTGTAAAGATACTATGCATAGACAATAAACAGTGAGTAGCAGCAGTGTAAAAACAAAGGGGGGGGGGGGGGGTCAATGTACAGTGCCTTGCGAAAGTATTCGCCCCCCTTGAACTTTGCAACCTTTTGCCACATTTCAGGCTTCAAACATAAAGATATAAAACTGTATTTTTTTGTGAAGAATCAACAACAAGTGGGACACAATCATGAAGTGGAACGACATTTATTGGATATTTCAAACTTTTTTAACAAATCAAAAACTGAAAAATTGGGCGTGCAAAATTATTCAGCCCCTTTACTTTCAGTGCAGCAAACTCTCTCCAGAAGTTCAGTGAGGATCTCTGAATGATCCAATGTTGACCTAAATGACTAATGATGATAAATACAATCCACCTGTGTGTAATCAAGTCTCCGTATAAATGCACCTGCACTGTGATAGTCTCAGAGGTCCGTTAAAAGCGCAGAGAGCATCATGAAGAACAAGGAACACACCAGGCAGGTCCGAGATACTGTTGTGAAGAAGTTTAAAGCCGGATTTGGATACAAAAAGATTTCCCAAGCTTTAAACATCCCAAGGAGCACTGTGCAAGCGATAATATTGAAATGGAAGGAGTATCAGACCACTGCAAATCTACCAAGACCTGGCCGTCCCTCTAAACTTTCAGCTCATACAAGGAGAAGACTGATCAGAGATGCAGCCAAGAGGCCCATGATCACTCTGGATGAACTGCAGAGATCTACAGCTGAGGTGGGAGACTCTGTCCATAGGACAACAATCAGTCGTATATTGCACAAATCTGGCCTTTATGGAAGAGTGGCAAGAAGAAAGCCATTTCTTAAAGATATCCATAAAAAGTGTTGTTTAAAGTTTGCCACAAGCCACCTGGGGGAGACACCAAACATGTGGAAGAAGGTGCTCTGGTCAGATGAAACCAAAATTGAACTTTTTGGCAACAATGCAAAACGTTATGTTTGGCGTAAAAGCAACACAGCTGAACACACCATCCCCACTGTCAAACATGGTGGTGGCAGCATCATGGTTTGGACCTGCTTTTCTTCAGCAGGGACAGGGAAGATGGTTAAAATTGATGGGAAGATGGATGGAGCCAAATACAGGACCATTCTGGAAGAAAACCTGATGGAGTCTGCAAAAGACCTGAGACTGGGACGGAGATTTGTCTTCCAACAAGACAATGATCCAAAACATAAAGCAAAATCTACAATGGAATGGTTCAAAAATAAACATATCCAGGTGTTAGAATGGCCAAGTCAAAGTCCAGACCTGAATCCAATCGAGAATCTGTGGAAAGAACTGAAAACTGCTGTTCACAAATGCTCTCCATCCAACCTCACTGAGCTCGAGCTGTTTTGCAAGGAGGAATGGGAAAAAATGTCAGTCTCTCGATGTGCAAAACTGATAGAGACATACCCCAAGCGACTTACAGCTGTAATCGCAGCAAAAGGTGGCGCTACAAAGTATTAACTTAAGGGGGCTGAATAATTTTGCACGCCCAATTTTTCAGTTTTTGATTTGTTAAAAAAGTTTGAAATATCCAATAAATGTCATTCCACTTCATGATTGTGTCCCACTTGTTGTTGATTCTTCACAAAAAAATACAGTTTTATATCTTTATGTTTGAAGCCTGAAATGTGGCAAAAGGTCGCAAAGTTCAAGGGGGCCGAATACTTTCGCAAGGCACTGTAAATAGTCCGGGTGGCCATTTGATTAATTGTTCAGCACTTCAGCTGTTAAGGAGCCTTTTAGTCCTAGACTTGACGCTCCAGTACCGCTTGCCATACGGTAGAAGAGAGAACAGTCTATGACTTGGGTGACTGGAGATTTTGACAGTTTTTGTGGCTTTCCTCTGACACCACCAAGTATATAGGTCCTGGATGTCAGGAAGCTTGGCCCCAGTGATGTACTGAGCTGTACGCACTACTCTCTGCAGCGCCTTATGGTCAGAAGACAAGCAGTTGCCATACAAGGCGGTGATGCAACCGGTCAGGATTCTCTCAATGGTGCAGCTGTAGAAAGTCTCCCGAGGGGGAAAAAGTGTTGTCGTGCCCTTTTCACAACTGACTTGGTGGGTTTAGACCATGATAGTTTGTTGGTGATGTGGACACCTCTCGATGTGAGTGATGAGAGTGATGTGGACACTCTCAACCCTCTCCACTTCAGCCCTGTCAATGTTAATGGGGACCTGTTTGGCCCTCCTTTTCCAATAGACCAAGATCAGCTCCTCTGTCTTGCTCACATTGAGAGAAAGGTTGTTGTCCTGGCACCACATTGCCAGGTCTCTGACCTCCTCCCTATAGGCTGTCTCATCATTTTCGGTGATCAGGCCTACCACTGTTGTGTCATCAGCAAACTTATTGATGGTGTCGGAGTCATGCTTAGCCACACAGTTGTGGGTAAACAGGGAGTACAGGAGGGGACTGAGCCCCCAGCCCTGAGGGGCCCCAGTGTTGAGGATCAGTGTGGCAGATGTGTTGTTGCCTACCCTTCCCACCTGGGAGCGACCTTACAGAATTCCAGGATCCAGTTGCAGAGGGAGGTGTTTAGTCCCAGGGTCCTTAGCTTAGTGATGAGCTTTGTGGCACTATGGTGTTGAACGCTGAGCTGTAGTCAATTAACATAATTCTTACATAGGTGTTCCTTTTGTTCAGGTGCGATTGAGATTGCGTCATCTGTGGATCTGTTGGGGCGGTTTGAGAATTGGAGTGGTATATGTTTTCTGGCTTGATGGTGTTGATGTGAGCCATGACCAGCCTTTCAAAACACTTCATGGCTACATTCACTTTCTTGGGCACAGGGACTATGGTGGTCTGTTTGAAACATGTAGGTATTACAGACTTGGTCAGGGAGAGGATGAAAATGTCAGTGAAGACACTTGCCAGTTGGTCCGTGCAAGCTTTGGATACACGTCCTGGTAGTCCGTCTGGCCCCGCGGCTTTGGGAATGTTGACCTGTTTAAAGTTCTTGCTCACATCGGTTACGGAGAGTGTGATCACACAGTCGTCCGGAACAGCTGGTGCTCTCATGCATGCTTCAGTGTTGTTTGCCATGAAGGGAGCGTAAAAGGCATTTAGCTCATCTGGTAGACTCGTGTCACTAGGCAGCTCAAAATCAAACCAAATCAAAGTTTATTGGTCCTATACACATGGTTAGCAGATGTTATTGCTACTGTAGCGAAATGCTTGTGCTTCTATTTCCGACAGTGCAGCAATATCTAACAAGTAATTTCTAACAATTTCACAACAAATACCTAATACACACAAATCTAAGTAAGGAATGGAATAAAAATATATGGATAAGCAATTTCAAAGCGACATAGGCTAAGATGCAATAGATAGATTGTATAGAATACAGTATATACATATGAGATGAGTAATGCAAGATATGTAAACATTATTAAAGTGACATTATTAAAGTGACTAGTATTCCATTATTAAAGTAGCCAGTGATTACAAGTTTATATGTAGGCAGCAGCCTCACTGTGCTAGTGATGGCTGTTTAACAGTCTGATTGCCTTGAGATAGAAGCTGTTTTTCAGTCTCTCGGTGCCAGCTTTGATTGGGGTGAACTTGCAGTGGCTTGGGTGGTTGTTGTCCTTGATGATCTTTTTGGCCTTCCTTTGACATCGGGTGCTGTAGGTGTCCTGGAGGGCAGGTAGTTTGCCCCCGGTGATGCGTTGTGCAGACTGCACCCCTCTCTGAAGAGCCCTGCGGTTGTGGGCGGTGCAGTTGCCATACCAGGCAGTTATAGAGCTCGACAGGATGCTCTCAATTGTGCATCTGTAAAAGTTTTTGAAGGTTTTAAGTGACAAGCTAAATTTCTTTAGCCTCTTGAGGTTGAATAGGCGCTGTTGTGCCTTCTTCGCCACACTGTCTGTGTGGGTGGACCATTTCAGTTTGGCAGTGATATGTACACCTAGGAACTTTCCACCTCAACTGCTGTCCTGTCGATGTGGATAGGTGGGTGCTCCTTCTGCTGTTTCCTGAAGTCCACGATCATCACCTTTGTTTTGTTGACGTTGAGTGAGAGGTTATTTTCCTGACATAACACTCCGAGAGCCCTCACCTTCTCACTGTAGGCTGTCTCGTCGTTCTTTGTAATCAAGCCTACTACTGTTGTGTCGTCTGCAAACTTGATGATTGAGTTAGAGGTGTGCATTGCCACACAGGCATGGGTGAACAGTGGATACAGGAGGTGGTTGAGCACACACGCTTGTGGGGCCCCAGTGTTGAGGATCAGCAAAGTGGAGAGTTTGTTTCCTACCTTAACCACCTGGGGGCGGCCCGTCAGGAAGTCCAGGACCCAATTGTACAGGGCGGGGTTGAGACCATGGGCCTCAAGCTTAATGATGTTGAATACTGAGCTATTGTCAGTTAACAGCATTCTTACATAGGTATTCCTCTTGTCCGGATGGGATAGGGCATCGTGCAGTCTGATGGCGATTACATCATCTGTGGACCTATTGGGGCGGTAAGCAAATTGAAGTGGGTCTAGGGTGACAGGTAAGGTGGAGGTGATATGATCCTTGACTAGTCTCTCAAAATACTTCATGATGACAGGAGTGAGTGCAACAGGGAGATAGTCATTTAGTTCAGTTACCTTGTATTCCTGGATACAGAAACAATGGTGGCCATCTTGAAGCATGTGGGGACAGCAGACTGGGAAAGGGAGAGATTGAATATGTCCATAAACATTCCGGACAGTTGGTCTGCACATGCTCTGAGGACTCTGGGCCGGCAGCCGTTGCGAGGGTTAAGATGTTTAAATGTCTTACTCATGGCGACCACGGAGAAAGAGAGCCCACAATCCTTGGTAGCGGGCAATGTCGGTGGCACTGTATTATCCTGAAATGAGATAAAAAGTAGACCTTGACACATACATCTTGTGTCTGAGCCGTTGAATTGCGACTCCACTTTGTCTCTATACTGACATTTTGCTTGTTTGATTGCCCTGCGGAGGGAATGAATACTCTGTTTGTATTCTGCCATATTCCCAGTCGCCTTGCCATGTTTAAATGCAGTGGTATATGTGCTTTCAGTTTTGTGCGAATGCTGCCACCTATCCATGGTTTCTGATTAGGATAGGTTTTAATGCGACTGGGTTTCCCTTTGTAGTCCGTAATATGTTTCAAGCCCTGCCACATCCGACGAACGTCAGAGCCAGAGTAGTAGGATTCAATCTTAGTCCTGTATTGATGCTTTGCCTGTTTGATGGTTCGTCTGAGTACATAGCGGGATTTCTTATAAGCATCCAGATTAGTGTCCCGCTCATTGAAATCGGCAGATCTAGCCTTTAGCTCGGTGCGAATGTTGCCTGTAATCCATGGCTTCTGGGTGGGAAATGTACGTACGGTCACTGTTGGGACGACGTCGTCGATGCACTTATTGATGAAGCCGGTGACTGAGGTGGTATACTCCTCAATGCCATTGGATGAATCCTGGAATATATTCCAGTCTGTGCTAGCAAAACACTCCTGTAGCGTAGTGTCCGCATCATCTGACCACTTCCGTATTGAGTGAGTCACTGGTACTTCCTGCTTTATTTTTTGCTTGTAAGCTGGAATCAGGAGGATAGATTCATGATCAGATTTGCCAAAAATAGGGCAAGGGAGAGCGTAGTATGTGTCTCTGTGTGTGGAGTAAAGGTCGTCGAGTTCCCCATGTTGCACATGTGTCATGCTGGTAGAAATCAGGTAAAACAGATTTAAATTTGCCTGCATTTAAAGTCCCGGGTCACTAGCAGCGCCACTACTGGATCAGCATTTTCTTGTTTGCATATGGCCTTATACGGCTCGTTGAGTGCGGTCTTACTGCCAGCTTTGGGTTTGTGGTGGTAAATAGATGGCTAGCAATAATATAGATGAGAACTCTCTAGGTAGATAGTGTGGTCTACAGCATATCATGAGGTATTCTACCTCAGGCGAGCAATACCTTGAGACTTCTTTAATATTAGACATTTCGCTCAGCAGCCGTTATTGATAAATAGACACACACCTCCACCCCTCGTCTTACCAGACGTAGTTGCTCTGTCCTGCCGATGCACAGAGAAGCCAGCCAGATCTATATTATCCATGTCATCGTTCAGCCACTTCTCGGTGAAACATAAGATGTTACAGTTTTTAATGTCCCGTTGGTAGGATAGTCTTAATCGTAGATCATCCAGTTTGTTTTCCAATGTTAGCACTTTGGCCAATAATGTGGAGGGAAGTGGTGGTTTACCTACTCGTCTGCAAATTCTTACAAAGCACCCCGCCCTTCTCCCCCTTTTCCTCCGTCTTTTCTTCATGCTGATGATAGGAATTTGGGCCTTGTCTTGACAAAGCAGTATATCCTTCACGTCAGACACATCCAGAAGCTATTTTCGGTCATAAGAGACATTAGCAGTAAAATTATGTACAAAATTAGTTACAAACAAATGCGAAAAAACAAACAAAATAGCACAGTTGGTTAAGAGCCATTATATTAACCATTTATAAAGGTGTGCCAAGCCTGCAGCGTCATACCCAAGAAGACTTGAGGTTGTAATCACTGCCAAAGGTGCTTCAACAATGTACTGAGTAAAGGGTCTGAATACCTAGGTAAATGTGATATTTCAGTTTTTTATTTTTATACATTTGCAAAAATGTCTAAAAACCTGAATTTGCTTCATCATTATGGGGTATTGTGTGTAGATTGATGAGGGATTAAAAAAAAAAAAAATTGTAACGTAACAAAATGTGGAAAAAGTCAAGGTGTCTTTATACTTCCCGAATGCACTGTACTCAGTGTTTTCCATATGTGCATGGAGTAGCCAGCAAAATGAAAAAAGTAGCCAGCCAGCGAGTTCCATGCTGGGCGGGGTCCATAGGGTCATGCCCCCCGGGGAAAACAAATAGCAGAACGAGTTCTATTTTGGTGGCCTCTGGTACATTCTAATGGCTTGATTCCATCCTAAATACACAGTTAAATGATTGAATACTTTAACGACTTTACCTCCCAGATTGGTCAAATGAGTCGTGGTATTGAGTAGAAAGAAATGACTTTACAATTAAAATGACTGAAAATGTTTGAATTCAATGTGTTGTTAGTTGTTTTGGATATCGTCTAGGCCTAGGCCTACATGACCAGGACTTTTTTATTAAACCTTTTTTAACATTATACCTGTCTTCTCTTGAGATTAAAATCATATTTACAGTTTTACTGCAATATATGAATTGCCACAATGATGTTTGTTCTTCAAATTATGTATATTATTGGCTCTGCTGCAGGGACACTTAAGGTAAGGAAACCAATGTTTAATTTTGTAATTTGGGTACTCCTTTAACAATCACTGTGGGTGGGATTGTTTGTGAGTCACAGAGTTGGTAGGGTTTCAGACCTGTCAATCAATCACTGTAGGTAGGATTTTGAGGGAAGACGGTAGATTAGTAATCTAGTCAGAAAAACTAGTCTAGTCCACTCTTTCAATGGTATTTATTGTGGAAAAAAACGATATCTTCAATTTAGTTTATTGAGGCAAAAACCTATGAAAAAAGGTTGTGTTCTGTCAATTAAAAACCGATTCCTTGTTGAAACAAGTATGACTGAAGAATGAAGCAGCTGTTAAACATGGGCTTTGCTACACAGAATACTACTCCATTGTCAACACTTTAATAAAATCAGAAGGTCTATATCAATATATTTAATAATACCATAGTAATACCAAGTATAATGACATTAGCTTCCATATCCTTCAATCTGTTTCTTTTATCATATTTTGGACCAGAATGAGGCTCTCTCTCCTCTACGTAGACTCCAGCCACCCTAGTCATAGACTGTTCTCTCTGCTACTGCACGGCAAGCGGTACCGGAGTGCCAAGTCTAGGTCCAAGAGGCTTCTAAACAGCTTCTACCCCCAAGCAATAAGATTCCTGAAGATCTAATCAAATGGCTACCCAGACTATTTGCATTGCCCCCCCCCCCCCCCCCACTCCCCCTTCTACGCTGCTGATACACTCTGTTATTACCTATGCACAGTCACTTTAATAACTCTACTTACATGTACATATCACCTCAATTCCCTCGACACCGTTGCCCCTATACATTGACTCTGTACTGGTACCCCCTGTATATAGCCCTGCTATTGTTATTTACTGCTGCTCTTTAATGATTTGTTATTCTTATCTTTTACTTTTGGGGGGTATTTTCTTAAAGCTGCATTGTTGGTTAAGGTTAGAGTTTTATTTGATTTCCTGCAGTGAGGATTCAACATCTTCATTGAATGTTTTCATAATTTATCTGCATATAATCGGCAAAAAGAAGTAGTAGCCTACCAGTATGCAAATTAGGGAGTCAAATGAGTGGCTCTCTCAGCGATGCGATTTGGGTTATGTTAAAAGATCTGTTTATAAAGATCTGTTCATTTGCGAACAACCCATCACAAGGCTACACTGATGAGTCACTTTAGCGCTCACTGGCAAGCTTCAACATGTGCCTTGAATCTTAGGAATATACAAACAAGATCTTTGGTTTATTTGTCCCGATGCGATACCATGGACATATAACTACGTTGTATGATTTCTGAATAGCAAAGGGATTTAGGAGAAATACTTTATTCAGTCAGTTTGACACCTTTTATAACCTGGCTGGCTGTAGTATGCCTATGAAATCTTTGTGCCACAAAACAATATTTATGTGGATTTCAACTCATCGTCACCACTTACATTACATGGGACGTGTAAATTCACTCTCAGGAGATGATGCTCGTGCTCTCCTTCACAACCAGGAGAAAATCAAGAAGCATCATGCTCTTCCTCCTCTATGAAAATAAATTTGACTGCAGCCAACCAGAGTGCACAAAAATTACACAGGTACCGAGAGGCGGGACAGGTACCGAGAGGCGGGACAGGCAGTGTGTCCCTGTCATTCCTTGCTTTGTGACTGACAGGCACCTGTTCTATCAATAGATCACTAGAAGATGCATACTGTATAGTTAATTCTAGAGGGAGAAGGCTATACGGACCTTTCTGACTAGCGAATTGAAACTTTTAAATGAAAAGAAGCCTCGTTAATTAACGAAGTGGACAAGGTAGCCGGCTACAATGAGTCTATAGGCTATTTAGCAAACGGCAGGCACTTAATGAAAACATTGTATAGTGACAGTTGAGAGGTATGGTTTTCTTTAGTAAGTCAATGACCTGAAATGGGCCTCTCTGTCCCTCTCCAGTCTGAAGGGATGATGGGATTTGAGAATGTGTGTGTGTGCATGTGTGAGTGTGTGTGTGTGCATGTGTGCGTGTGTGTGTGAGTGAGTGAGTGAGTGAGTGAGTGAGTGAGTGAGTGAGTGAGTGAGTGAGTGAGTGAGTGAGTGAGAGAGAGAGAGAGAGAGAGAGAGAGAGAGAGAGAGATCATCTCATCTGGTGGTGGGGATTGTTGCGGAGTGTGGTACTTTGATGTAATAAACTTATTCCCCTTGTGTAATTCACTTACGTTACTCGGTTTCCCTATTTCCTGCAATTATGGGACCTTGTTTCCTCTTTACAGCCATTTGAATGTTTATTTGTTTTTTTGCTGTGGCTATAAAGCCAGTCTCCACGATCATAAATCCCTCATTTCCAGCAGAAGTTGTTTTTTCCCCTGTATACTTGCGGTTCGACTTGTTTTCTCTCGCTCAACATTATTAGCTTAGTGCTGTGGAAATTCATCACTCAGATCCTCACCACTGAGCATTGGGGAGAGAGGCGGTTGGGTTTCAAAGACTGACAACAACCTAAGAAGAAACACGAACCAGGACCAGGGTTGGTGTGTGTGTTATTTTAGTTAAAAAATGCAGACAAGTGGGGACATTTAGCTGGTCCCCACAAAGAAAAATGTTGTTTTAGGCTTATGGGTTAGGTTTAGGGTTACAATTAGGGTTAGGATTTGGGCTTAAGGTTAGGGTTAGGGTTAAGTTTAGGGTTAGGTTAAGGGTTAGGGGAAATAGGATTTTGAATGTGAATCAATTGTTTGGTCCCCACAAGCATAGTAAAACAAACGTGTATGTGTGTTTAGGATTCACTAAACACACCAGTGGAGTCCTTTCCTGTCTCATAGATCGACACTGCAATTATGCACAACATGCTGTCTCTGCCAGTGACATGCTATAGTAGCTATAAGCTTATAGATCATTTTTGGGCTGGACTGGGTCTGACCTTGACTCATCATTCCACAATCTCCAATTAACCTTACTTCTCCCCTTGAATCTGTGATGGAGAGTCTGCCAGGGACTCTGCCACTGCCACCCAAAATCCACTTAGTCACAGTGATCCTTTGGACACAGAAGTAGAATAGGAAGAGAGAACCATTCAGAAAGACACATCAATAGCTAACGTCCCACCTCGACAACATCCGGTGAAATTGCAGAGAGCGAAATTCAAAATACAAAATTCGTAATATTGAACATTCATGAAAATACAAGTTTTTTACATTGTTTAAAAGCTTAACTTCTTGTTAATCCAGCCGCTTTGCCAGATTTCAAAAAGGCTTTACGGCGAAAGCACACCATGCAATTATCTGAGGACAGCGCCCCGCATACAAAAGCATTACAAACATTTTCCAAACAAGCAGAGGTGTCACGAAAGTCAGAAATAGCGATAAAATAAATCACTTAACTTTGAAGATCTTCCTCTGTTTGCAATCACAAGGGTCCCAGCTACATTACAAATTGTCCTTTGGTTCGATAAAGTCCTTCTTTATATCCCAAAAAAGTATGTTTAGTTGGCGCACTTGACTCAGTAATCCACCGGTTTCCCTCGTTCAAAATGCATACAAATGAATTGCGAAAGTTACCAATAAACTTTGTCCAAACAAGTCAAACAACATTTCTAATCAATCCACAGGTACCATAATATCGAAATAAACAATACAATTTAAGACGGAGAATAGTATGTTCATTACCGGAGATAAATAACGAAGTGTGCATCCTCACCGAGACCGATGCGCGCCACAATACTACAGCCAAAATGGGAGTCACCTAGAAAACTACAAATTCTAGCTAATTTTTCAAAAAACAAGCCTGAACCTCTTTCTAAAGACTGTTGACATCTACCAGAAGCCCTAGGAACTGCAATCTGGGAGGTATTCCATTGATATTCCCATAGACAGCCATTTGAACGAGTGGTGAGCTCAAGAACAAAACAAATCTGGATGAATTCTCCTCAAGTTTTCACCTGCTATATCAGTTCTGTGATACTCACAGACATTATTCATAAATAAATATACACTTTAGAGTGTTTTCTCTCCAATACTACCAATTATATGCATATCCTAGCTTCTGGGCCTGAGTAACAGGCAGTTTACTTTGATAACTCACCTCAGTCATCCAAACCGAATACTGCCCAGTATCCCGAAGAAGTTGTTAATATTGAATATTTGAAATATTTACATTAATTCCTTACCACCCTACTACATTTGTCACTACCTAAACATAGTGGAAAAAGTTGCAAGAAAGGGAGAACCAAGCACAGTATTGATAATTTTGATCAACCTTCTATTACAGACTATTAACTCAATTGTATGTTATTTGCATATAATTTACAAATTACCAAAAACATGATTTTAAACCTAATGTTAGAGACATATAATCTCTATTGTTGTGTTTAAAATGTCCAATGTTGATTGTGCATCTAATCATTTATGTTGTTAGATGATAAATTGTTGCTTTTCCTATGTTTATGTTTGAAAAACATCAAGCGTTTTGGTATTGACATCATTGTTTAAGTTGTGACCTGAATGATCAGAGGCCGTCTGTGCTCTTTTAAGGTCCTTACTACTGAAAAGTGTCTGTTCCAGGTGTGAGTCAAAATAAGAATACTGGAAGAAATAGAGACCTGCACACAGTCGGAAAAAAGGAATGGATCCAAAACTGATGCTTGAATGCAAAAAAAAAAAAGATTATTGAAACATCATGGTGCCCAAATAATATATCATAGTGCAAGAAAGTGCATGAATAAAAGGTGAAAACAAAACACATACGATTTGGCCTCAAGGCCATCATCAGAGTAAAATGTTGATAATTGCATATTTCACATGATCGGGCAAGAAAATACATCCGTTGTGACCTGGCATATACAGTGCCTTGCGAAAGTATTCGGCCCCCTTGAACTTTGCGACCTTTTGCCACATTTCAGGCTTCAAACATAAAGATATAAAACTGTATTTTTTTGTGAAGAATCAACAACAAGTGGGAAACAATCATGATGTGGAACGACATTTATTGGATATTTCAAACTTTTTTAACAAATCAAAAACTGAAAAATTGGGCGTGCAAAATTATTCAGCCCCTTTACTTTCAGTGCAGCAAACTCTCTCCAGAAGTTCAGTGAGGATCTCTGAATGATCCAATGTTGACCTAAATGACTAATGATGATAAATACAATCCACCTGTGTGTAATCAAGTCTCCGTATAAATGCACCTGCACTGTGATAGTCTCAAAGGTCCGTTAAAAGCGCAGAGAGAATCATGAAGAACAAGGAACACACCAGGCAGGTCCGAGATACTGTTGTGAGCCGCCGAAGTTTAAAGCCGGATTTGGATACAAAAAGATTTCCCAACCTTTAAACATCCCAAGGAGCACTGTGCAAGCGATAATATTGAAATGGAAGGAGTATCAGACCACTGCAAATCTACCAAGACCTGGCCGCCCCTCTAAACTTTCAGCTCATACAAGGAGAAGACTGATCAGAGATGCAGCCAAGAGGCCCATGATCACTCTGGATGAACTGCAGAGATCTACAGCTGAGGTGGGAGACTCTGTCCATAGGACAAACATCAGTTGTATATTGCACAAATCTGGCCTTTATGGAAGAGTGGCAAGAAGAAAGCCATTTCTTAAAGATATCCATAAAAAGTGTTGTTTAAAGTTTGCCACAAGCCACCTGGGAGACACACCAAACATGTGGAAGAAGGTGCTCTGGTCAGATGAAACCAAAATTGAACTTTTTGGCAACAATGCAAAACGTTATGTTTGGCGTAAAAGCAACACAGCTCATCACCCTGAACACACCATCCCCACTGTCAAACATGGTGGTGGCAGCATCATGGTTTGGGCCTGCTTTTCTTCAGCAGGGACAGGGAAGATGGTTAAAATTGATGGGAAGATGGATGGAGCCAAATACACGACCATTCTGGAAGAAAACCTGATGGAGTCTGCAAAAGACCTGAGACTGGGACGGAGATTTGTCTTCCAACAAGACAATGATCCAAAACATAAAGCAAAATCTACAATGGAATGGTTCAAAAATAAACATATCCAGGTGTTAGAATGGCCAAGTCAAAGTCCAGACCTGAATCCAATCAAGAATCTGTGGAAAGAACTGAAAACTGCTGTTCACAAATGCTCTCCATCCAACCTCACTGAGCTCGAGCTGTTTTGCAAGGAGGAATGGGAAAACATTTCAGTCTCTCGATGTGCAAAACTGATAGAGATATACCTCAAGCGACTTACAGCTGTAAACACAGCAAAAGGTGGCGCTACAAAGTATTAACTTAAGGGGGCTGAATAATTTTGCACGCCCAATTTTTCAGTTTTTGATTTGTTAAAAAAGTTTGAAATATCCAATAAAATGTTGTTCCAGTTCATGATTGTGTCCCACTTGTTGTTGATTCTTCACAAAAAAATACAGTTTTATATCTTTATGTTTGAAGCCTGAAATGTGGCAAAAGGTCGCAAAGTTCAAGGGGGCCGAATACTTTCGCAAGGAACTGTACACTATGAACTTAACTGGTTACTTAATTGTTACTATATCTAATTGGGCTCATGTTAATTGTTATCACAATTAATACATGGGGTGGGGGAGATCTGTTGACATGAAAATAGAGCTCTTTGGCCACGTACACCAGTGGTGGGTTTGGTATTGAAAAACAGAAGCATAATGCAGAAAAGTGCCTCTCTAGCTATGGTAAAATATGGTGGTGTATCTTTGATGTTATGCTATTTTCCTTCCACTGGTCTTGGGGCCCTTGGTCTCAATGGTGTCATGAACTTTACCAAGTACCAGGACATTTTAGACAAAAAACTTTGTTGCCTATTCCAGCAAGACAATACCCCCAAGCACATCAACATCCACAAAGAAATGGCTTATTAAGCACAAAATCAACATTTTGCAATGGGCATCTCAGTCCCGTACTTCAACCCCATTGAAAACCTACTTCAACCCCATTGAAAACCTATTTCAACCCTGTTGAAAACCTACTTCAACCCTATTGAAAACCTACTTCAACCCCATTGAAAACCTGTTGTTTGAATTGAAGAGGGCGATCCATAAGAGCAGACAAAGGATATTGAGAATCTGGAAAGATTCTGTATGGAGGAATGGTCTAAGATCCCTCCCAACATGTTCTCCAATCTCATACATTTTTTTGGACATTTAAAACATTTAAAATGTAAAACATTTGAAACATTTTAGAACATTCTAGCTCAGTCATTATTCTCGCAAGGGGAGGGTGCTAGAACATTGAAAACAGGGGTGACAAGCAATTGTATTGGTATAAATAATATAGTTTCCCTTTTTAGTACATACAATTTAGCTCAGTAGTTGTACTTTTCATTTTATACACTTCTTTTTGCTCATCTTTATCAAGGCTGCCATTATGGATGTAATGCTCCGGGTGTCGTGGGTGTGGAGTCAAACGCAGGAGACAGAGAGTGCAATGCTGTGCGTCTTTAATAGCACCACAGGGTGCTCACAATAGTTACGTTCCCAAACACAGGGAATCAAAATGTACAACGGAATAATCACAACCAGGCACTAACACGTACCTCTACAACAGAGCCGAAGGTTACACTGAAATAATCCAGCACAACAACCGGGCCGGCTGTCTAATAAAGACAAACTAATTATACATAAACAGGTGGTACCAATAAACATACAAGGAGGGGGAGGAAAGACAATCAGTGGCAGCTAATAGGCCGGTGACGACGACCGCCGAGCGCCACCCGCCCGGGAAGGGGAACTACCCTCGGTCGGACTCGTGACAGTACCCCCCCCCCCCCCCCCCCCCCCCCCCGACGCGCGGCTCCCGCAGCGCGCCGACACTGGCCTCGAGTTCGCCCCGGAGGACGAGGTGCAGGGCGATCCGGATGGAGGCGATGGAAATCCCTCAAAATGGATGGATCCAAGATGTTCCCCACCGGTACCCAGCACCTCTCCTCCGGGCCGTACCCCTCCCAGTCCACGAGGTACTGCAGGCCCCTCACCCGGCGTCTTGAGTCCAGAATGGCCCGGATCGTGTACGCCGGGGACCCCTCGATGTCCAGGGGGGGGGGGAGGGACCTCTGGCACCTCACTGTCCTGCAGGGGACCAGCTACCTCCGGCCGGAGGAGAGACACATGAAACGAGGGGTTAATACGATAATAGGAAGGGAGTTGTAATCGATAACACACCTCGTTTATTCTCCTCAGGACTTTAAAGGGCCCTACACACTGCGGACCCAGCTTCCGGCAGGGCAAGCGAAGAGGTAGGTTTCGGGTTGAGAGCCAGACCCTGTCCCCTGGTGCGAACACAGGGGCCTCACTGCGGTGGCGGTCAGCACTCCTCTTCTGCCGTCCACTCGCTTGTTGTAGAGATTCCTGGACGGCCCTCCAGGTCTCCTTGGAGCGCTGTACCCATTCCTCCGCCGCAGGAGCCTCGGTCTGGCTCGGATGCCATGGTGCCAGGACCGGCTGGTACCCCAACACACACTGAAAAGGGGACACGTTAGTAGAGGAGTGGCGTAGTGAGTTCTGAGCCATTTCAGCCCAGGGAATGTATCGTGCCCACTCCCCTGGCCGATCCTGGCAATACGACCGCAGAAACCTACCCACCTCCTGGTTCACTCTCTCCACCTGCCCATTACTCTCGGGGTGATAACCGGAGGTCAGGCTGACAGAGACCCCCAAGCGTTCCATGAACGCCCTCCATACCCGAGACGTGAATTGGGGGCCCTGATCAGAAACGATGTCCTCCGGCACCCCGTAGTGCCGAAAGACATGGGTGAATAACGCCTCCGCAGTCTGTAGGGCTGTAGGGATACCGGGCAACGGGAGAAGACGGCAGGACTTAGAGAACTGATCCACAATCACTAGAACCGTGGTGTTCCCCTGAGACGGCGGAAGATCGGTCAGGAAATCTATGGACAGATGTGACCATGGCCGCTGTGGAACGGGGAGGGGTTGTAACTTCCCTCTAGGAAGGTGCCTAGGAGCCTTACTCTGAGCGCACACTGAACAGGAGGAGACATAACCCTTAACGTCCTTATCCAAAGTAGGCCACCAATACCTCCCCTGAAGGCTCCCCACTGTCCTCGTCACCCCAGGGTGACCCGAGGAGGGTAGGACGTGAGCCCACCGAATCAGTTTGTCCCGAACACCAAGCGGCACGTACCTTCGCCCCGCTGGACACTGAGGAGGCGCGGGTTCCGCCCGTAATGCCCGCTCGATGTCCGAGTCCACCTCCCATACCACTGGTGCTACCAGCTTTGAGGCGGGAAGGATGGGAGTAGGTTCGGTGGATCCATCCACCGTGTCGTAAAGGCGGGACAGTGCGTCAGCCTTTACGTTCTGGGAGCCCGGTCTATAAGACAAAGTAAACCGGAACCGGGTGAAGAATATGGCCCACCTGGCCTGACGTGGGTTAAGTCTCCTAGGTGCCCGAATATACTCCAGGTTCTGGTGGTCGGTCCAGATGAGAAAGGGGTGCTTAGCCCCCTCAAGCCAGTGTCTCCACACCTTCAGAGCTCTAACCACCGCTAGCAACTCCCGGTCCCACACATCATAGTTATAGGAGATTAGTTATAGGATGAGGACACTCACCCTCTCCGCTCCTGAGGGAGTGGGTCTGACGGTGGCCAAGTATAGCTCCAGCTGAAGCAGAAACCCCTGGCAACCCGCCGCCGCTCCATCATAAGCCCTCGGTAGCGTCAGACGGAGGGTGCTGGAGTCGGGAGATGGGGAGTCCGGAACCGTGGGTGCCGAAGGTGGAGAGAGGAGACCACTCCTCTCCCATCGGTCCATTCTCTCCATCACTTGATCCATCGCGGATCCGATCCGATGGAGGACGGTGGTGTGGTGGAGAACCCGTTCCTCCATCGATGGGAGAGGGTTGGCTGCTGCTCCTGCTGACTCCATTCAATTTGGTGGTGCGGGATTCTGTAATGCTCCGGGTGTCGTGGGTGTGGAGTCAAACGCAGGAGACAGAGAGTGCAATGCTGTGCGTCTTTAATAGCACCAACGCACCACAGGGTGCTCACAATAGTTACGTTCCCAAACACAGGGAATCAAAATGTACAACGGAAAAATCACGACCAGGCACTAACACGTACCTCTACAACAGAGCCGAAGGTTACACTGAAATAATCCCGCACAACAACCAGGTGGGCCGGCTGTCTAATAAAGACAAACTAATTATACATAAACAGGTGCTACCAATAAACATACAAGGAGGGGGAGGAAAGACAATCAGTGGCAGCTAATAGGCCGGTGACGACGACCGCCGAGCGCCACCCGCCCGGGAAGGGGAACCACCCTCGGTCGGACTCGTGACAATGGACCTGACTGTATTTATTTCTCACTATGTCAGCAGTATTAAACTTGATACTCTCCCTTCCCAAAACACAGAAAATACACTGCCATAAAAAAGTATTTGACCCCTTTCTGATTTTCTCTATTTTTGCATATTTTTGATACTGAATGTTATCAGATCTTCATCCAAAACCTAATATTAGATAAAGTGAACCTGCATTTACAAATAACAAACTAAATCGATACTTTATTTATTTAATTAACAAAGTTGTGCAACACCCAAATTCCACTGTGTGAAAAGTAATTGCCGCCTTACACTCAATAACTGGCTGTGCCACCTTTGTTGATCAGTCTCTCACATCTGTGTGGAGGAATTTTGTCTTTGATCCTTTTTCTTAGGCCGTGAGTTAGCCTGAAGGAGCAGAGCCTATATCGCTAAGACTTTCATTTTTCATTCTTTAATAAAAAGTTAAACATATTTCTATGTGGTGTTTCCTTTCTGAACTAAATATAATGGGGTATTTCTGCTATTTCAGCACTAATGTATAGTGTAAATCAGGGATGGGCAACAGGCGGCCCGCGCGGTCCCCCTTTTGTAGAAACTCAGTCAGGGTCTCAACTTACTGTTGAAAGTTAGAATAGTAGAGTACACAAGGTGCAATTTTCTCTTGTT